>NC_139028.1:109290924-109558104 GCF_964662115.1 Mustela nivalis | reverse complement strand
CATGCTGGTTAGAGAGCAGGTGCTCATTAAAACCTGTTGACTTTGCTCAAGTAGTTTATGCAGGCAGTTTGCTTATTTCAAACATCGTAGGATTTGAGTGAGAAGATCTGAGTGTGAAAGAAGGCTCTCAAAACTAGCTGTGACCATGACAAATTACTTTTGCCTTTTTATAAATTAGCCTTTTTTGAATTATTTATAAAATATGGATAGGGCCTTTTTTCTCTTGATTATGGAATATCAAATGTAATTATTTGATAACCTACTTTGTGAACTAGAAATTACTTTAGAAATACAACTGTTGATTATCATTTAAGATTGGGGTACTCGTTATGGCATTTTCTTTGATTCTTTTCTCGCCTATAGACTGAAGGTAGTGCAACCAAGAGCCTAGAACAGGTAGGTAGACAGTGCAACCATGAGCCTAGAACAGGAGTTAGGAAAAGTTAAGACAGATACAGACACGTCCATTTATAAGCTGTGCTGTTTGTACAAAGAAGGGGTTGGGTTTTGGCCACTTAGAGCTTCCCTGATGGGGTGTAGACATTCTAAGAGCAGTGGACACAGTGTCAGCCCCATAGAAAGATAGAATAGATCCTTAATGCCCTTCATTATTACTATTTTTTACTTTCCTTAAGAGTAAAAGAGACTTCACAAAATAGGTAGATGTGGAAGGAACTAAAGATAGTTTCAGGATGGCCTGGAGCCCACATTTATCTTTCTCATTAGGGGCAAAGATGGAATTACCACACTGACCACTACTACAAAGCCTTATCCAAGGAAAAGGTTAGTGAGAAATCATGTGGTATATAACACCTAGCCTGCCTTATTCCAATGTAAGTAAGCTGCCCCAAACAGGAAATGTGCCAGCACAGTCACCTGAAATGGCTGTATTCTCTGCATGAGAGAGAGAGAGAGTGCGAGTGTGAGTGAGCTGTGGTCATTCCATGCAAAGGCCAGAGAGACAGCTGGAGGATACTTGCAGAAGGCCTCAGGAAATAGGGGTGGATATGTCTCTTGGAAGCTATGAACACTAGTTTCTAATGCTAAGAAAAGCAAACAGAAAGAAAAAAAAAATCATTTAAGGAATGCTGTCATTTTCTATTGGTGAAGGTTCTTGGTCCTGGGGAAGTTCTTGAAAGTTTATTTCCATTTCCTCTTCTTCTTCTTGGACAGGAATAATTTCAATCTCTTCTTCATTCTTTGGCTGGGAAGATACTTCGGTCAGCTCCACCATGTCTTCTGTTGTTTCAATTGGCTGTTCTTTTTTTTCTTCAGCAGCTAACAGGACAACTACATCCTAGGACACAAAATTAAACAAATGTTTCTTGACCTTTACCATTGGCACATTTGTCAACAAACTCTAGGAACATTTATCAAATACTTCCTGGTTTTTATGCTGTTTGTGTTATTTCCTATATGCCTCCAAATACCAGGATTGACTTCCCAGGGGATCAAAGCTCATCTTCAAGGTCAGGAGATATTTGTCACTTTGTCTAGAATGATCACACAGCATTTGGGAAAGAACACTGCAGGAATGGAGAAATTTAGATTCTAGATTTGATTTGCCTTTATTAGCTATAACCTTGGGAAGGTTGTTTTCTCTAGAATCTGTTTTTCTCATCTGTAAAATGAAGGAACTGTGCTTTCTAAATTTTAATCTGACGTTCTGTGGTTCGAAGCAGTTGATAATCAGTCTGTCACTGGGGTATTCACCTCTCCCAATTGTGGAGCCTCTTTCAACCTATTGTTTTGGAAATGGGATTTGATGAAAAGGTGCAGGTGCATGGGAGGGAATACTGAGAAATTAAGTGGAAGAACCAGTGCTTTTATCAGCCTTCAACCTTGAGCTGTCCCACTTTTACACATTAAGTATGGAATCATTAAAGTCAAGATGGGCGCGTGGAGTGAAGCAGAACTCAGGATTAGTAAGTGCACGTATTAGAGGACTGTATCCTCTGTCTAACCTTTAGACTTATTTCGAATTTCAAGACACTTCTGCCTCATCAGGTGTTTTCTACTTTCCAGAAATCTGCCAAGACCATTTTTCATGAAGCTTCTAGTCTCAAAGTTATATGAGGTTACATTCTCCATAAATCATTTTTTGTAGACATGATTTCCTAGAGAGTGTTAGTGGATGGGGTGGCTACTACTTACAGATTTAGGTTTGGAGCACAGGTTTTTCCATTCATTCTCAACAATGCCAGCTGTCACAAGTTTCTGGAAGAAGGTAAAAATCATCATCACGGCAAAAATGCCCTGAAGAATGACAGAAAAAACGAGAGCAGAAATATAATAATGAAATAAGGAATATGATTGGTACTCAATTACTGTTTGCTAAAATTAAATGATTAAAAGGTCAGTTCATTAGGTGAGTAATGAGCGACCTTGAGAACTGCTAGTATCTTTATAACCCTAACCCATTAGCACAACAGCTGGCATGCCACAGATCGCTAATGCATGTTGCTGATAGAAAATAAGGCAGCGGTAATTAGTTGAATCCGTTTTATGTAGGAAAAATTAATCACTGAATCCCAGATTAAGTTGTATCCAGCTTTAGGTGGTATCACGGCGAAGGAAACCTGTCTATACTTGGAAGACGCATTTTCCCCCTTCAAATTCTACACTAAAAACTCATGGAGGCAAAAGATGTTCATAGTAACTTAGGTACTTCTTCAGTGTTCATCTTAATCATCTTAATAATTATTAACCAGTAATAATAATAATAATTAATGTTAGAGTAAACACATAGCACTTTCTGTGTACCAATTTTAAGGGTTTTGTGTATGTTAACTTATTACTCAAAACTACCCTACTGTTTTACCGTTAATTTCCCCATATTACAGCTGAAGAAACTGAGGCAGAATGTGGTTAAAATTCTTGCCCAAAAGCTGTATAGACAGTAAGTAGCAGATATCTTGATCCAGAGTTGACACTTGTAATAAAAAGACTAAACTTCTTCCTTGAAACCTGATTTCTGGGGCACATGGGTGGCTCAGTTGGTTAAGAACTGCCTTCTGTTCTGGTCATGATCCCAGGGTCCTGGATTGAGCCCCATGTCAGGCTCCTTGCTCAGCAAGGAGCCTGCTTCTCCCTCTCCCTCTGCCTGCTACTCTGCCTGCTAGTACTCTCTCTTTCTCTTTCTCTCTCTGTCAAATAAATAAATAAAATTAAAACAAACAAACAAAAAACCCACTTAGCACACTAAAAAAAAAAAAAAAAAGAAAGAAACCCGATTTCATACTTACCAAGAAAACAGATCGTATGCTGTCACAATATTGTATAGACAGAGAATTTTTGTCAGCGGGATTAGCTGGCTCACAGTTGTGTATGTTAATATATGGCATGGAAACTTTAGCAAGATTCAAATTCTCCATTTTAAAAAAGTGGGAAATGGTAATATTAAATATATCCATTACCAAAAAGATTATTCCAGAAATAGCAGCAAAGAGGCTCAATGAGTTCATTATCATTTTCCCTTTGGCCTGAAATGGAGACATGAAGATTTGTTAATGGGGTTTGATTTCATTTGGGCTGTCAAATCTAGGAAGGAATTCTAGATCTCATCCCTCTGACTCAGAAAGGCAGTACACTTAAATCCTACTAAACCACACTTATCTCAGTGGTTTTAGTGTCCTTGTCACTGCAATGTGACAACCTTCCATCTCTAACTTGTGTTCCTTCCTTGGACTTCCCCATCTCAATTTACCCCTTCACATCCAATTAGTTTATGAGAGAAAATTCTAGGATTCATCCTAAATTCTTTTATTTTGTACCTTTGAACTTCCTTTCTCTGCCACTGCCACTGCCAACATCCTGGTAGGCATTCAGTAAATATCGGTTAAGTAAGTGAATATAAGTAGTATTCAGATTATATCTGTCTGCATAGGATGGTAGAGGGAAGGAGGGAACCATCACATGAAGTGAGGTGGTTCTGTGAATGTAGGGAGGGAAGGAGCAGATAGAGCCCTCTGGGTCTATACCAACAAGTGGAAACCAACAGTGGCAAGAACACTGCCACCAACTCCCTGCTGACACAGGTTGTGTAGGTCTCATTTCCAGGTTTATCATGAATAACATCACAGCAGCTTTCTTTTGCTTTTGGGGACTGAGAACGCAGTACTACTTTGATCCCAAAGGTCTTTAAGGGTTTTTTGTTTTCCATTGAGAAAGTAGGTATTTCTCTGATGTGGGGAAAGAAGGACATAGGATTACTTGCCAAACTCTGCCTGGAGTTTTTGTCCACTGCAGCCAGGAGTGATCCAGAAATGATATACTGTGAAAAAAGAGATGGTAGGTGGGGAAGGCATGGGCAACATGGGAGAAGAGGGAGAGAGGCAGAGAGGGAGGTCACTTTTCACAATGAGAACTGGTTGTAAAAAAGCTATCCGCATTTCCAACCACCTTCATTAAACTATCAAGCCATTTTTGTAGTGTTCATTCATTTTTCAGCAGTCACATTTCTCCTTTATTCATGCTCAACTATGTTCATTCTATGCCTTTTATTCAACTAACTGGGGGAGCTGTGATAGGAATAAAGTAAGACCAGAGGCAAAATGCATGCTTTCAGGTCAGTGAATACTAACAACTGTGAATTTGGTAGTTTTATTTTTATTTTTAGCTCTTTTTTCCCCCCCAAATTTGTGGAATTTCTCCTTGGAGTTTACAGTGATTTAAATGACTTTGATGCCAATGAGGAGTGAATCAGTATGGAAGGAAAGACTTGGCGTGAAGGCCATAGGCACTCCGTGAAAATGTTGGCTGCTACCGGAAGTGATGGCAATTATTTCTCATCCTTCTGTCTACCGTGCAGGCCATAAAATGGAGGAAACTCTTGTTTTAATTGATCTCTCTTTGTTCTGAAACTTTCAATTCTGGGCATATCTTTATAGTAGCAACTATGGAAGTGTAATGATGTTATAAACATGGCTGCCCCATACCACACCCAGACAAGGTTAGAAGCTTGGAAAACATGTACATGAAATGGCCATAAGAATTGCTGCTCTGGAAGATATGAATAGAAACTTCTCCAATGAAGACATACAAATGGCTATCAGACACATGAAAAAATGTTCATCATCACTAGCCATCAGGGAGATTCAAATTAAAACCGCATTGAGATACCACCTTATACCACTTAGAATGGCCAAAATTAGCAAGACAGGAAACAACATGTGTTGGAGGGGATGTGGAGAAAGGGGAACCCTCTTCCACTGTTGGTGGGAATGCAAGTTGGTGCAGCCACTTTGGAGAACAGTATGGAGATTCCTCAAGAAATTAAAAATAGAGCTTCCCTATAACCCTGCCATTGCACTGCTGGGTATTTACCCCAAAGATACAGATGGAGTGAAAAGAAGGGCCATCTGTACCCCAATGTTTAGAGCAGCAATGGCCATGGTCGCAAAACTGTGGAAAGAACCAAGATGCCCTTCAACGGATGAATGGATAAGGAAGATGTGGTCCATATACACTATGGAGTATTATGCCTCCATCAGAAAGGATGAATACCCAACTTTTTTAGCAACATGGACGGGACTGGAAGAGATTATGCTGAGTGAAATAAGTCAAGCAGAGAGAGTCAATTATCATATGGTTTCACTTATTTGTGGAGCGTAACAAATGACATGGAGGACAAGGGGTGTTAGAGAGGAGAAGGGAGTTGAGGGAAATTGGAAGGGGAGATGAACCATGAGAGACTCTGGACTCTGAAAAACAATCTGCGGGTTTTGAAGGGGCGGGGGTGGGAGGTTGGGGGGATCAGGTGGTGGGTATTAGAGAGGGCACGTATTGTATGGAGCACTGGGTATGGTGCAAAAACAATGAATAATGTTATGCTGAAAATAAATTTAAAAAAAAAAATTGCTGCTCTGCTGTTAAGCCAGAGGAGATTCATCTGGGATGGTACTAATTTTACCATCTATGATGATAACTACACAGAATTGTAGGAGGAAGGACCAGGTGGGAGGGAATGGAATGTCCCCCTGTTTTCCTGCTTTCTGAAACACCCAACTGTACAGTTCAAATGTTTAGTGCCTTCTCCCCCATCTCCATATTGATTTTGGAGAGGTCCAACTTTGGACAATCTTCCTTCCCTGTGTAGATCCTGGTAGGGCATCTCTCTCTGAATTCCCTTGAAGTGTGATCACTGACTTCCAATGGGATTTATGCTCAGTTTAGTCAACCTCTCTTTCCACTAAATTACTTTAGCCTCATAACCTATTTCCCAGCCATATACTTTCCTTAACCTTTTTGTCTGCATCACTTCCCAAATGTTTTTTAGTTTTTACTCACCATAACGCCTCCCCAGAAAGGATACCACAGAGTTATACAGATAGGTGCATAAACATCTGTGTGAATCATCAGGAGACCGCCTAGGGCAAGGTGGAAGAGCCCATTCATAATCTGGACAGCCTGGAGAGAGAGAATGGGGGCACTGATGATGAACTGAAGTCATCACCAAGTCGGAAAACAAAGGTAAGGCAGGAAGCTCTGGCTCCTGACTTGGGGTTGCATAAAGTGTCTAAAGGAAGTGGCGAAGGTGCCAAAACCCTTTGTAGTTTAGATCCATTTTACCCACCACCTGGGTCATTTCCAAGGAGAATATGTCTGAGATGCTGGTGACACACTTGGGTGGGAAACCCCTAAATATGCAAACCACAAAGTCAAAAGGAGATAGATCACTGTGGTAATTTCTCTGCGCATCCCTGATTTGGCATATTGTGTCAGATATAAAGAACACCTTGGGTTAGATCAAATACTTTTTAGTTGGGTTGCATTCTCTACCTGGCCAATAGCATCTGTTTTTGTGGGCCAGAGAGTCTCTGGGATACAGAATGGAGTGCAGTTGACTTACCCCCATTGTTTTTGATTCCCTCATGAAGAAGTTTTGTGTAGGGCCCACCACTGAAGTCATCCTTTTGGGAATTATTTTTTGAATAGGATGCGTGGCAGTAGGGCCTTTCATAGGATCTGCTTGAAAAATCCCACTCATTGAATTTCTGGATGTTGTCATTTCACCCTCAGAATTCCTAAAAATAAAACAAATAATAAAATGGGGGGAGAGAGAGAGAAAATAGGATTTTCAGCGTCTTTGAACTTGTCTCATGCACCTGAATACTTTTCTCCATATTTTTTCCATGAGTCTCATGGAAAGCGCACCTTCCCAGTGGCTTTGGGTCTGAGGCAAAGCCTACTATTATGTTTGGAGACAGGATCTGAAGGGCATCTCAGGCAAGGACCTGTGGGCCGAGGGATCCCTGCCAGGATTCTTGACAATGATGTTTGGGGCACACTTTGTCACTGTAGAGAAATCCATGCTCATCTGTCTGCATGTCCTGTATGTTTCACATGTCTGGAAGCTTTTCTTACACCCTCATATTGGAAAATGTGTTTCATTAGTGACTTGTCCTTGTCCTTTTGCTTATCTGCTTTTGTCCATTGGCATCATGAAGGAGTATACTAAGGACTGTCCTTAGGGTCCGTAGGAGCTGATTCTAGTCTTCCTCTGCCACCAACTCTGCAACCTCAAGTTAATCACTTTAAGGAGGCTCTCTAAGGTTGTATATTAAGACTGTAGCCTCCTGAGATGGGTTGCTGAGGTTGAAATTGTGATTATGCTATTTGCTGTGAAACTACAGGTAAGTTCTTTGAATTCTCTGGGCCTCAGGTTTTTCAACTATAAAATGGGCATAATAATTCTTGTCTTATAGAATAGGGTTTCTGTAATACTTAGACTGATGGTCTGTGCATGAATAATGTCTTCTCTTTCAGGTGTAGCTCAAATGTCAACTCCTCAGAAGACCTTACTCGAATTCTCAGTCCATAGTGATCTTGCACATCATCCCAGTTTTTTGCTTCTTGGCACTTACCACTATGGGGAATCCCCTCAATTGTTTGCTTGCTTGTTTATTGGCAGTCTCTCCCCACTAGAATATAAATCCCATCAAAGCAGAGACCTTATCCCTCTTGTTATGTGGATTGAATAGTTCTTAACACAGTGGAGGAAATAAATGTGTATAAAGTACCCAAGTCTGAATAATTACTACCTGTTTTGTTGCTCTGCTAGTGCTTAGTATTACTGCCTTCAGGAGCATTAGTTTCTGTTCTTCCCATTGGAAAAATGAGACCCAGTACCCTTGTCACAGACACGTTGTGAGAAATAAGGAAGTTGGCATATGAAAGTGCCTCGTACAGGGAAAGAGAGTAGGAAGTGCGGTCTGTTCTTAGAATTCTTTGTTATTCATTTCTGAAGTTAGTGATTATTACCAAGACTCTTTCCAGTTCTCATGTTGTAAGACTGTTCAACTTTTTTCATCTTGTGCTTCCCTTTGGCATTTAGTTGTTTATGTCAATTACTTACATGAATTCTATTGGGTCTTTCCTGGGCCCTGGGAATCTCTCTTTAGGGACATATCTTTGGTGTCATCTTTGTCAGCTCTAAGTCATGTAAGGGGCCTTGGAGACCAAGGCTGTTCTTCCTGCCTGCTTATTCTGTTGAAGTCACACCCAGCTGGCTGCCTGTAGGTGTGCTGTGGGACAGGGGCCTGGGAGTCGCCCAGCCCTCATGTTTGCACCCACTCTATAATGACAAAGATTTCATATCTGGAGTTCATTTAAGCCTCACAGAGTGGACAAGGAACGAATTTCTACAAAATCCTATTTTGTAGAAAAGATGACATGGACATGGAATAGTTAGGCCACTTGTTCCCAGTTACATGACTCCTGGAGACTGAGACTGAGGGCTTGGACCTATCTAACGAGGTATCTATGGCTGCTTTGGACCCTGTGCAGAACACAGGTTCAGCCCTTCACTTAGGAGCCTCTCCCCTCTTCAGATGGATGTGTTATTTGGATGCCTAGAAAGCAATTGAAAACAGAATATTAGTCAGGACCATGGGATGAAGGGAAGAGAGGGGTCTTTGACTGGGTGCTTTGCACTTGCTTTTGCTTCACTTCTCAATTATCAAGTGTCATGTGGTCTTGGAGGTTTTGGTGCTTTGCACCACAAACCACCCAACGAGATCACTGACGAAAAGGAATGTATTAATATAGCCCATGAAGGAGTTTACAGACTGATTCTTATCACCAGGCAGAGTTTTTGGAGCTGGTTAGAACCTCAGAAACCATTCTGTTCATTTGACAAATGAGGAAGCTGCCGCCCAGGGATGGGCTGTGGTTTGTTGCCGACTTTGCACTCGGAGACAGCTGAACCGGGAGGCAGTCATCGTGGCCCTGAGGCTGTGCTCTTTCTGCTGCCTTGTGGCCAGACTACGTAGTTCAGCAGTTGACTGAGCACGCTCTGCATACCTGGGATGTCTTGCATCTAGTGCCAGGCCACCCAACGCCTGCCTTACTCAGGAGGCATTTGTCTTTTCTGCAGATGGGGAGGTGCAGGCCCAGAGAGGTTAATTTTCCCATGGGTAGAAAGGGAATAAGCTGGAATCCCCACTCTCCTCTCCAGAGGGCTCTTTTTAAGTGATGACAACTTCAAGAGCAAAGGTCATCAATTCTCTGGACAGAAGGATATAACTGGGGGCTCCTGGGTGGCTCAGTGGGTTAAGCCGCTGCCTTTATGATCTCAGAGTCCTGGGATCGAGTCCCGCATCAGGCTCTCTGCTCAGCAGAGAGCCTGCTTTCCTCTCTCTCTCTGCCTGCCTCTCCATCTACTTGTGATTTCTCTCTGTCAAATAAATAAATAAAATCTTTAAAAAAAAAAAAAAGAAGGATATAACTGGATTAGTGTTGTTTTAATTTCTCCTTATTTTTCAACTGTCGGATGCTATGTCTGTATTATTGGTGAGATAAACCTCCTATAAAAGCAGGTCCTACTGGGGTGTGTCTGCAGTGGCTAGTGGCAGAAATGACCATAGGGGAGAAATAATTTATTTCGCTGTTAAAATTGATGTCTCACTACGGCAACTCTATTTCCACGAGGGCTTCGACACATATTACTGTAAAATATTTTATAAACACAAACATACCCATTTTGATATGCTACTTCATTTTTTATGGAAATCATCTCCTAAAATATACACATATTTTTGTGCCAGGGCATTGTAGACTAGGTAATAAAATTTTTACTATATGGGAATGTATAAAGTTAGAGCATGTACTTCTGAGGATATCATAGATTCCTGCAACTTTGCCCTATCATTATTTTTTACTGTTCACCATGACTTGAACAATGCCCAACACGCAGTTGAGCTTGAAGCCTAGTTGGTACCAGGCACATTGGTCAAAATGTGATCACAGTCAGGTTTTGTTTTCACTGAGCTATATTACCATCCGGGTTCCGCTGATCAGGCACTGCCCCATTTTATCACAGTGACTTCTGCAAATCTTTTTTTTTTTTTTTTTTTTTTTTTGATTTTTAAAAGGCACCACTATTTCTGTGTGCATCCGCTGCTGAAAATCTCACAGCCTTTATGGGTTTTGGTTCAAATAAGGACTTTTAGGTCCACTAATTACATCATTTAATGAGAAGTTCAAAGCTGCATAGATTTTGTCACCTCAACTTCCTCCTTTGTCACTCAAAATAGTTCTGCATTTTTATCCTTTCTGGCCTCATGCATGTATTATCTCTGAGGAAGCATGTTCTGACTTCCTTTCCCTCTGCCTGTGCTCCTCAGCCCAGCTCCTTCTGCCAGGACGTCAGTCCCTCAGAGAAAGTGGTTCTTGTATCTTCAGTCTTTATTTGTGGTCCTGTACCACAGAAAGTGCTCGTCCCAGCGCTGTTGCTCGCCGCTTTTGTCATCTCACTATTCAAAGGATGCTTGAGAACATGAGATGATTTGCAATTTATAATGTACTAAACAAACAATAATGATTATTATTGGAAACCTTTGGATGATTAAAATGTGCTGCAGTGTCCCCATTCCCAAAACCTCTTCCTTCAATCTGGCGATGTCCCCAGCCCCTGCCTAGTGCCTGCCTTACCTAAGCCTGCTTCTTCCAAGCTCCTCATTCTACTCTGTTCCTCTACTTCCGCACCACCTACTTGCTCTCCGGGCTTCACTGCTGGCTGCTGCCAGAGCCACTCCCCTGAGGCTGCTCTGTCCGAGGCCTGTGTTGCAGAGTCTGTGGTCCTCCCCCTGGCATGACCGCTCAGATGACTTTACTTCTGTTCCCCTGTCCCCTAACTTAAAAAAGGAGGAGCCATGTTTCTCTCCAGCTCCTTCATCTCTGTGTTCAGTCAGTGGCCAAGTCCTGCCACTTCTTCCTCTGTAGAGTATCTTATCTTGTGTGCGGACCTTGTCTAGGTCCAACGTCACCTGATGAGTTTGAGTCTCATTTCCTTTCCCGGTTTAGCCCCCAAATCCTACTCTTCTGCCTTTGGTCTTTCTCTTGTCTGATTCATCTTCTGTAGGGATGCTAGATCTGGCCCTGAATCACCACTTGAAGACCTGCTCATCCTGAGCTTGAACTCTTTGTCTGGGCTGTGACTGCCTCCTGGGGAAACCCATATATGGCCCCCCATGGCCTTCATAGTGCAGCTCTGCAACCCTTCTGGAGCTGCCCCTCGTCGCTCCCTGCTGGAACCACTGATCTGGACACATCTCCTGCTTTCTTCTTGGAACCCTGTCCACATTGAAATGATCCCCTCCGGCCCCTCCATGGCCAAACTCCCGATTAGACACATCACCTAAGACTGCCAGGCATGACTTCTGCAAAGCCCCCAGCTCTCTGCATTCTTTCCTTGTTACCAACTGTTTTCTTTCTCATGAGCTAATACTGTAACTCCTCTAATGGGGTGTACATTTCTTAACATATGTCCTGCTAGGGTTAGATAGAGAACCTGTTTCCTGTGTGTACTGTGAGCTCAATAAATGTTAAACTGAGCTTCTTCCTCAGGGAAGATTTACATCTAAATCCTCAGATGCTGGACCAAAAGGTGATCATTTCATCTTACTTGATGATCTGCGAGATCAAGCCATTTTTTGGGAAATAGGAAAGGCAATCACATTATATACTGGTTTTAAGAAACAATAATGACGTGGCTAAAACTCATCTTGGTGGCCCTTCTTTAAGTTTTCCTCATCTGCCGTGCCCACTCTCACTGTAGACTTCTGTGATAGATTTGAGGCAGGATTTTTGTGTGGAGTTTGATGGCCTCCCAGTGCCCTCCAGAAAATGTTACCCTGTGATGTTTAAGAACATCTCAGAGTATTCACATCTAGCAGGGTATCTTTGGAGACAAAGGCATTCAAAACAAGAGAAGTTGAAATATTTTCATGGTAGCCATGGCTGATTATGTTCTTCTTTAGAACCAGGTAGTTCTAAGAGCTTTAGGATTTTAGCTCATGTAATCTTACATAAAGCAGTGGGTAGTACCATTGCTCCCATCTTACAGGTGAGCAAACCAAGATAGGTAGAGGTTTGTAACTTGCTATAGGCTTATAGGTGATGGAGCTCCAGTTTGAGCCCAGGAGCTCAGTAACCACGCTCTTGTCTACATGCTGCAATCTGCTGTTTTTGTAGACTGGTTCCTAGTTCATTGACCAGGCTTTCTCTTGAGAGAGGGAGTGGTTAAGGGAGTGGGTGGGCAGCAAGCTCTGGTACCCCTCCTCAGATTGTGACAACCAGAAAATCCTGACCAGGGAAACCCATGAGTGAAAGCCGAGCATCTCTAGTCTCCAAAACCATCCAACGCTTTACCCATCACTCCCTCCCTTTCAGTCGCTTAAACAAAGAAAACTGGTTCCTTACCTGAGTGTCCAAGGCCTTAGGCGTGTGGCTGATTCAGATGCTTGCTGCTGAGTTCACTTCCACTGCTGGTGTCTCACGTACACAGGGGTGAGTGACATAAGGCAGGTCTGGGGCCTCTCATAGATACCAGGTGACAGGAAATCAGTGGCTTCTGCTACCTTAGCCTTTGCCCCAATCACTTTGGTTTAATGCACACTGACCAGAGCCAAAGGATATACAAAAAAGTTTCTGCCTTACCAGGAGGTTTCACTTCTTGAAAAGGACCCCCGGGGACTGCCTGGTGTACTTTACGCTACCTTAATTAGAAGAACTTTGCAGTCTCCACCCTGTAAGCAGGTGTGGATGATGGGTCCCCAAGGGCAAGAAGAGCCCTAGAAATTCTCTAAAGATGGGCTGTTAGGACTTTTACCTTTTTACTTCACTTTTAGGAGTGAGTAGGTGGGAGGAAGGCGTCTAAGCAGAGAGATTCAGGAATCATTAAGCCCGGACGTTTGGGAGCATTGTAGGTAATATTGTCCATGTTTACCCACACTTAAGGTTCTAGTGGGGCCATGTATGTCTTGTGTGGGATTTACTGGAAATGACCTAAAAGTATACCTTGGTGCTGTAGAATATATCCTCAGAAGCTTGAGGCAAGAATTCCATGTTTTGGGATGCAAACTGAAGTAGCCCTTCTACTTACAACACCTGTCCTTTCCTTCCATCTGTCTAGTTTCCTTGTGTCCCCTCTCTTTTCAGTCTGGCCTGGAGCTATGCCACTGCTAGATCAAGTGAGGGAATGGAGGAAGCCAGTAGCCAGGAAAGCGTAAATATGTGGGAAAGGAATCAAAGTAAGTTTTGCCCAGAGATATTGTTTTCCCTGCCCCCACTATATACAACTACTGTGTTCATATGGTGGATTTTTCATTGCTTTTAATTTCCTTGTCCTTTATTTCATTAGAGACCCAAGGCTGTAATTAGGTAATTGTTTGCCTGATCCAAAAAGCTGCTTTCCCATCTCCCTCCCTCCTTCTATCCCTCTCTCTTCCCAGCTTTTCTCTCCCCCACCTCCGTACTCTGCTCCTCTCTGCAGTGGTTTGGATTAGAGGGTTAGAGCCAATGACTTGCTGTCATCAAGGATCCATGGTCAAAAGGCATGCGGTCACCTCTCGTAAATCTTAAAGAAGAGTGGAAACACGAGATCTGCCATCTGTTGAAGCTTCAGTTCATCTGCTAGAGTCCTTGAATGTTGGTGCCAGGGGTGATAATTGCAGGAGATCTGAGCTCTGGGTGATTGTGAGGCTTCGAGTTGGAGTCCAGGATGATGGGTGCTCACGGGAATGTAGTTGGCATGGAAATTTGGCACATGCCTGGCTGGCATCAGTGAGGCTTGGACTGGGCTCACACAACCTGAGTTTTCATATCCTTTTCTCTGTGTAAGCCCTGTTTTTCCAAGTCTCCCTCAGAGTATTTGCTACTCTGTTTTTTGTGCCAGTGAGATCAGTTAGATAGCTCTTGGGTGATTCCTCCTGAATAAACTTGAATTTGAATCTATATAAACAAACAAACTTTCACTCTGTCTTTGCTGGTTTGGATTGACTGTGTTGAAACCCCCACTGCAGTCTGGATTTGTCAGTTAGCACTCCCTGTGTTCCATACTTTTTTTTTTTTCTCTGTAACATTTGAGGATATTAGGTAAAACATTTACACATTTAAAATTCCTCTCCCCTCTTGTCATTACCCTGTGGCCCTGTTGCTTGTAGACGATGATCTCTTCGAGTGTACACAAAAGTTTATTAACTGAACTTTTAGTTCATATTTACCTTCCTTTTATTCCCCTTAGCTCCTAACACTCCTTTTGTTGTTGTTGTTGTTTTGTTTAGAACATTTTGCTTCTCCTATGGAAACTGCATTCTATGTCATAATTACTTGTGTCCTTGCGTTACTCAGCCGTTGGTCTAGATGTCCCTTGAACGTGGGGCTGGTTTTTCTGGTTACTGTGAGAGAGACCAATTCTGCTTCAGTTCTTTCTCCACCCCGATGATTCTCACCAGGCTCTCTAGTATCAGGAGAGCTGTGTAGCTGACAAGGCCTTCCATGTTCCGAGGGACTCCTTGAAAAATTGTTTTTTAATTTATTTTTTATTTATCTTCAGCATAACAGTATTCATTATTTTTGCACCACACCCAGTGCTCCATGCAATACGTGCCCTCTTTAATACCCACCACCTGGTTCCCCCAACCTCCCACCGCCCCCCGCCACTTCAAACCCCTCATATTGTTTTTCAGAGGCCATAGTCTCTCATGGTTCACCACCCCTTCCAATTCCTCCCAACTCCCTTCTCCTCTCTAACTCCCCATGTCCTCCATGCTATTTGTTATGCTCCACCAATAAGTGGAGCCATAGGCAAATAAAATGAGCCAAGCACTTTCTTCTGTGCCAAGCACTTTCCATTTAATACCTATAGCATCGATTCCATTTTGTAATCGTGGGCACTAGTGATCAGGAAATGAGGGAAACTGGCTGCAGAAATGATAAAGTGATATTTAGAAAGCAAGAAAACCTCAGCTTTACATTTATAAGAAAACATACCATTCACTGTGTGATTTTTAAGTTCCAGGCACTGATTAAGATAGTTCACGTTTCATTTAAGGTTCATGGCAAACCCATTAGGTAGGTATTATTGCATTTTAGTCTAAGAATTTAAAGCTCACAAAAGTTAAATAACTTGCAAAGCCACTAAACTTTCAGTCGCAAAACTAACATTTAGACCTAGGTCTAACTTAAAAGCCCTTACCGTTAGGTGATGGGGATTCTCACCCTTAAATATCCCCACACTTCTCAGCCTCACTCAGGTGCCAGATATTTTTCATCAGAATAAAATTCCACTGGAAAAATTTTTTAAAATAGATATTTTTCATTAGAATCTCACTCCCCTGCCTCCTACCCTCACATGTGTACCCATAGGCCTTTCTCCTTCCAGCTTACGGCAGAAATGAAAACCTGATAGTTTATCTCTCTGCATATGCTAAGTGTTTTCTATGCCAAAAGAAGCACAGGATAATGAGATTTGGAGTTAAGCATGTTGACTCAAATCCTGGTTCTAAATCCCTACTTCCTTTTGTGGTCTCAGAAAGATCGACCACTTTGAGCTTCAGTTTTCATGTCTGTGACACAGGCTGGATGTACCTGCCTCAGACGGCAGTCATGACAGCTGGGATGACAGAAGGAAGATCCCTAATACTTAGCAGGTGGTTCAGTCAGCAGAAGGAAACGTACTGTAAGGTAGCCATCTCCCTGTGCGGCCTGGGAATCTCCCAGAGTCCGTGAGGCTCTCTTAGGGTGTCTGTGACCTCAAAACAGCTCTTATAATAATACCAGAACTTTAGTTCCCCTTTCCACAAGTTTACAGCAGTCATCTCCACAGGCTACAGAACACGAGCTATCACATCAGACTGAATGCAAAAGCAGTTACCAGAATCTTGTGGCTTCTGTTACACTAGAGAGAAGCTCTGCATTGGAATCCCCTAGAGATCTTTAAAAACTATTGATGCCAGGCTCTCACCACGTTCTTTTTTAAAATTTATTTTTATGTTTTTATTATGTTCAATTAACCAGCACATAGTAAGTACATCATAAGTTTTTGTTGTAGTGTTTAACGATTTATTTTGCATGTAACACCCAGTGCTCATCCCAGTACGTGTCCTCCTTAATACCCATCACCCGGTTACCCCATCCCTCCACTCTTCTGTAACTCTCACCACATTCTGATTTAACTGCTGTAGGGTGGTATCTGGTACATTTGGAGGTGGGGGGTGGGTTATTAAATTTCCTCCGGTGATTTGAATGTGCAGTAAAGTTAAATTGGCCTTTGTTTTTCAATGGGTATAAAGTTTTTGTTATGCAAGATGAGTAAGTTCTAGAGATCTACTGTACAACAGAGTACTTAGTTACTACTACAGAATTGTACACTTTAAAATATGTTAAGAAGATAGATCTCATTTAAGTGTTCTCATCAAAAAACAAAAAAGCAAAATCCCACAAAAGAGCACAAGAAAATTTTGGAGCTGATGGATATGGTCAGTTATGGTGCTGGCCATCAGGGGAGTACATATACATTAAATGTGTGCATTTGTTTGTAAAGAAACCATAATTAAAAACAACTAAAAATAAAAAGAATGTTAAGCAAGCTACAAAAAGAGATTTATAAAACCATGTATCAGTGCCACTCTTCACACTCATATTTTTTTTATTTTGGAAAATAACTGTTATGTTAATAAAAGGTTACTTGTATTAATGTGTAATGAAACTTCAATAATTTTTTTGTGTGTAAAGGGGTTCTGAGACCAAGAGTCTAAGAGACATTGGTATGCTGTTGTAGGGATTAAGACCCTGGACTCTAGAGCCAGACTTGCCTGTTGACATCATGGCTCTGCCATTGTAGGCTTTGTCACCTGGGGCACTTTGCTTACCTTCTCTAGGCTTCAGCTTCCTTGTCCATGAACTGTGTATAGTAATAAAATTTACCTCTTAGACTTTTTGTGAGGTTCGGTGAGTCACACACAAAAAACACTTAACACAGTACCTGGAACGGGATAGTGGCTTTAACCAATATATGCCCTCCTTGTTACTATTTTAGTTGTTATGAGTAACTCACATTGATGATTTTGCAGTAACAGTGCAAAATCTGTAGGCCAAGCCATTCTTCCAGCCAACTGATTTTTGCACACAACCATGGTATAGGAGCCACTAGGTAGTGTCTTGAAGAAATCAGCAGGAGATGTCACTCCACACTGTGCTCTTTGGTTCATTACTCTGTATAGTGGCAACACTGCATTGCTGCCCTTCAGTTCAGAGCATGAATGACTAAGAGAGGAGGTGACACCAAGATGACGATGTGACTTGGGGAGAGGAAGAGATGGCATTGCAAAGAGGCAGGATTTATTTTATCAGCCAAAATGTTCCCAGATTCCCCCTCTCTTAAGTCACTCCCCTTGGCTTCCCACAGTTGCCAGCCTTAAGATTTTATGTTCCTTCTGACTTTTTCTCACAAACATAGTTCACCTCTTGATGATATTATAGCACATCTTTATTCCCACGGTGATATTCAGCACCATTAGTCACAACAATAAAAAGGTCTCCTCATAACTGAGAAAGACAGAGAGATGAATAATTCAGTAATGCTGAAGGCCATCAACATAATCAAAATTCCCTGTAACAAAAGAAGAAGGAAAAAGAAGAATCATGATATTAGCACAATAATGGCTTTTCTGAAGCCAATGAGGTAAAAATTCCCGGTTAAGAAAAGCTTTCTCCTGCATGTCTCAGGTATATCTGACTCTTGTAAAGGATCACGAGAGCATACAGCTGTTGCAGCACAGGAGAGCACAGCACAGCTCAAGACAGCACATTATTTTCTTAGAGAAAGTCAGGCAACGCAATCCACTTTCTATATCATATGCCGGAAATGCCCCATTTCATGAATATATACAATACAAAGAAATAATTCCAAAAAGTGGTCTGTTCAAACCATAAGAGACTCTTAATCTCACAAAACAAACTGAGGGTTTCTGGGGAAGGGGGGTAGGGAGAGGGTGGTGGGGTTATGGACATTGGGGAGGGTATGTGCTATGGTGAGTGCTGTGAAGTGTGTAAACCTGGTGATTCACAGACCTGTACCCCTGGGGATAAAAATATATTATATGTTAATAAAAAAATTAAAAGATTTTTACAAATTGGTCTGTTAAAGGAGAAAGAGATTAAGAAATAGGAAAAAAAAAATAGAAGCAGAACTGAAAAGGAAAGGAAAAGAGGGGAAAAACCCTACAGGTACAGGCAAAAGAGGAACATGTAGAAAAAGACACAGAAAGAAGCATAGGCGAATAGTACCATCTTCTGTTCTTTTTATCATGGCTAGAGGCCGTTTTCAAATGCTTTCAGCTTGGCAACAGGGAGTGTGAATAGGATACACACCTTGTTAGGAGCCCAGAGGCTGGACACACAAGTGTTTTGCCAGTGAATGTTTGTGAAAGTTTGTGAAGGTCCATATGGTTAATATTCTGTCCTGCAACTGTATCTATGTTTTGAGTATACATTGAAATATTGTTTATTTTAGGGTCACATTGTTTTTAATGGCCGCATAATATCTCATGGTATAGTTGCCATAAATTCATTTATTCTTTAGTGACTGGAAATTATTTCCTTTTCCTCCTCTTCTGTTGTGTTTGTTCATTAATGCTCTGAATGGTGCTGCAATAAACGTTCTTGTTCATATGCTTTTATATGTAGGTGTTTAATCGCTATGGAGACAGCTACTTGGATATCTTTCATATAAGTAAACACCTCCTTGCTTTCCAAAATGGTAGTAACATTTCAGATTTCTGCCACCGACACACAGAACATCATTGTCACAATTTCCCTACCTGTGAACATTTTTATAGCTTTAATTTTTACCAATCTAATGAATGTATCTTTGTCCACTATTAATTTAACTGGCATTCCCTGACTACTAGTGAATTCGAGCCTCACTCTGAGTCTATTTGGCCACCACGTTTGCATTTTTGTAAATTCCTTCCTCATAATCTCGTCCATTTTTTAAATTGTGTTCTTGACTTTTTGTCAGTTATATTCCTTCTTTGTATGTAAAAGCATCGAAACTGCTATTATCTGCTTTACAAATATTTTTCACTTTTTAAAAAATATATATGTATTTTACCCTTTTTTGATTTCCAGATCAACATATATTATACATTCCCATCACCCCAGTAAGTTTGCTTGTGTCGCTTCCCAGTCAGTGCCCCTCCCCACTCAGAGGCAACCACTATTCTGATTTCTAACACCATTTAATAACTTTCCCTGTTCATTTTTGTATCTGAATTTGTTCATTCAGTTTAGTGGACTGAGGTTCATCCATGCTCTTGCATGTATCAGTAGTCTGTTTTCTTTCTTGTTGCTCAGTAATATTCCGTTGTTTGAATAATCAGTTCCTGTAGCCACTCTGTTGTTGATAGACATTTGAATTATTCCTAGTTTTTAACTGTTACAAATAGGTTTTCTGTGAACATTTTTGTATATATTGCTGAGACATAAAATGGGCCTGATTAGCTGATAAAAACTACCAAATAGTTTTCCAAGGTAGTGGAGCTATTTTACATTCCTGTCAAAAAGGTGTAAGAATTTCATTTGTTTCACATTCCTGCCAACGTTGGGTTTTGACAGTCCTTTTCATTGAAGCCATTCAGGTGTTCATACAAACATTGTGATTTTGAATTTGCATTCCTCTGGTAACTAATAATGTTGAGCACATTTTTACATGCTTCCTGGCTGTTGGCATATCTTTTATTGTGAAGTGTTTCTTCAAGTCCTACTAATTTTTTTGGTCTTTTTATTATTGATACTCAGGAGTGCTTAATATATTCTGGTTATGGGTCTCCAGTCAGATATATGTATTGAGGAGATGATCTCCCATTCTGTGCCTTTCCTTTTCCTTTTTTTTTAAAAAATTGAAATGTAATTGGCATGTAACATTGTGTAAGTTTAAGGCATGCAGTCTGTTGATTCAAGCATTTTATGTGGCAGTATGATTATCATCGTGGCATTAGCTAACACCTCTCTCATGTCATGTGATTATCATTCCACTTTCTGTGATAGGAAAAATTTAAGATCTCATTTCTTTGTAACATTGAATAGTACAGTATCGTTAGCAACAAGCACAATGCTGTGCATTAGAGCTCTGGAACATTTTCATCTTCCAATTGGAAGTTTGTATTCTTTGACAAACATCTGTCCCAATTCTCCACCCGAAAGTCCCTAGTAACCACCATTCCACTCTGTTTTTATGAATGTGGCTTTTTAAGATTCCACATGTAAGTGATAAATGTACAGTATTTGTTTTCCTCCATCTAGCCAGGTGGAGATCTCATTTAGCTTAATATCTTCAAAGTTCATTCACATTGCTGCAAATGGTAGGACCTCCTTCTTTCTTGAATAGCATTCTGAATAACATTCCATTGTAAATGTACCACATATACACCCATTGATGCTTAGCTTGTTCCCATGTTTTCATTGTTATAAATAATGCTCCAATGAATATGAAGATGTTCCTATCTCTTTGAGTTAGTGTTTTCTCTTCTTTCTGATAAATACTCAGAAGCAGAATTGCTGGATTTTATAGTAGTTTTATTTTTAATTTTTTGAGGAGAGGGTCCTCAACATATGGAAGCATATTGTTTTCCATAGTGGCTATACCAATTCTCATTCCCAACACTAGTGCACAAGGGTTCCCTTTCCTTCACAACCTTTCCAACACTAGTTATTTCTTGTCTTTTTGATAATGGCCTTCTAACAGATGTGATATTTCATTGTGGTTGTGATTTGCATTTTCCTGATGACTCATGATACTGAGCATCTTTTCGTGTACCTGTTAACCATCTGTTACGCCTTCTTCAGAAAAATGTATATTCAGATCCTCTGCTTATTTTTTATTCGTTTTTTTTTTTTTTTTTGCTCTTGAGTTGTACAAACTCTTTATGTATTTTGTTTAGTAGATATATGATTTGTAAATATTGTTTTCCTATTCTATAGGCTGCATTTTCATTTTATTGGTGATTTCCTTTGTTGTACAGAGCTTTTTAGTTTGATGTAGCCCCACTTGTTTATTTTGCTTTTATTGCTTTTACTTTGGGTGTCAAATCCAAAAAAATCATTGCCAGGATGGATATCAAATAGTTTACTACCTGTGTTTTCTTCCAGGAGTTTTATGGTTTTAGGTCTTACATTCAAGTCTTTAATCTATTTTTAATTCACTTTTGTATCTGGTGTAAGATAGTGGTCTAGTTCCCTTTCTTTGTGTGTGGCTGTTTAATTTTCCTAATACCATTTATTGAAGAGACTAAATTGTATATTGATTTTTATATCCTGCAATCTAGTTCTAATAGTTTTTTTTTGGTAGAGTCTTTAGGGTTTTCTAGGTATAATATGTCCTCTGCAAACAGAGATATTTTTACTTTTTTCCATTCTGATTTGGATGCTTTTTCTTTGTTTTCTTCCCTTCCCCTTCCTTTTTTCTTTCTTTCTTCCCTCAATTGCTCTGTACTCCGTGCTCTTGTACTATGTTGAACAGAAATTAGGAGACTAGGCATCTTTGTTTTGTTCCTGATTTTAGAGGGAAATCTTTTGGCTTTACACTGTTTAGTATCGTGGTAGCTGTGGAGTTGTCATATATGTTCTTTATAATGAGGTATGCTTTTTCTCTCAGTGTGTTGAGAATTTAAATTTTTTCAGGTTGAATTTTGTTAGATTCTTTTTCTGCATCTATTGAGATGGTCATATGATTTTCATCCTTCATTGTGTTGATGTGGCATATCACATTTATTGATTTTTGTATGTTGAACCATCCTTGCATTCCTCGAATAAATACCACTTGATAAGTGTATGAGACTTTTGGGGTACCTGGGTGGCTCAGTTGTTAAGCATCTGCCTTTGGCTCAGGTCATGATCTCAGGGTCCTGTGATCAAGCCCTGCATCGGGCTCCCTGCTCAGCAGGGACCCTGCTTCTCCCTCTCCCAGTCCCCCTGATTATGTTCCCTCTCTCACTGTCTCTCTCTTTTATCAAATAAATAAATACATTCTTTAAAGAAATAGTGTATGAGACTTTTAATATATTATTGAATTCAGTTTGCTAACAAATGTGTACAGGATTTTTGTGTATATGTTCATCAGGGATATCGTCCTACAATTTTCTTTTCTTGTAGTGTAGTTGTCTGGTTTTGGTGTGGGTAGTCCTGGGCTTATACAATGAATTTGGATCCTTCTTTTCTATTTTTTTTTTTTTTGAAGAGTTTAAGGATTGGAATTAATTCTTCTTTAAATTTTTCGTAGAATTCACCAGTGAAGCCATCTGGTTCTGGACTTTTCTCTTTTAGGAGGTGTTTTTTTTTTTTTTTTTCCCCCTAAAGATTTTATTTATTTATTTGACAGAGAGCTCACAAGTAGGCAGAGAGGCAGGCAGAGAGAGAGAGGGAAGCAGGCTCCCTGCTGAGCAGAGAGCTCTATGCGGGGCTCCACCCCAGGACCCTGGGATCAGGACCTGAGCCGAAGGCAGAGGCTTAACCCACTGAGCCACCCAGGTGTCCCTAGCAGGTTTTGATTACTGATTCGGTATTCTATGTTCAGGACTAGTAATTACTGTGTTGAGGACTAATTTTCCAATACCAATTGTTTTCAGTTTTTGTTAGTCTGCTATCTTTACTTCAACTTTACTTTTAAAAAACATTTTCACTGGACATAGAATTCTGGATTGACAGTATTTTATTTCGTCAGTTTAAAATGTCATTCCACTGTTTTCTGGCCCCTATCAGTTCACCTGTGTCCCTTTGATTGTGTTTACCCCCACCCCAGCTTCTTTTTACGTTTTGCTCTTTATATACTTTTCCCCCCAGAAATCTGAATATCGTGTGCTGTATGTAGTTTTCCTTGTATTTTCCTGTTTGTGGTTCATGTCCTGTCTTTGATTCCTTTACAAAATCATTAGCCATTCTCTCTGTGAGCATTGGTCTGTGCTACATTTTCATTTTCTCTTTTGTAGTTCTTCAGTTGCATATAGGGCACATTTTTTCCATTCTTCTCCATATGTCCCTTATGTTTGTTCTTTCTAATGTTTTATATCATTTTTTTTCTCTTTAGGGATTAGTCTTTGTATTTTATGCTGATTCTCTCCCTGTGTGTTTCTGAAGTGTCTAATACACGGTTTGCCCCATCCGCTGAGGTCTTATTTTCAGTTCTATAAATTCCAATGACTTCTTTCTAATGGGTGTCAGTCTCCCATAATATTCTTCGACTTGTTCTCTTCTCTGTTAGAAATAACAGCCATGTTTATTGTCAAGTTTATATCTGATGACCCTATCATCTGGGTCACCTCTGAGTGGTTTCTATCACTGATTTATTTTTTTAAATATTTATTTATTTATCTTAAAATGAGAGAGAGAGTGTGGGAAGGGGCAGAGAGAGAGAGAGAATTCTGAAGCAGACTCCCCGCTGACCACAGAGCCTGAAGTGGGCCTCAATCCCAGGATCCTGAGATCATGACCTGAGCCGAAACCAAGAGTCAAACACTTAACCGACTGAGCCATCCACATGCCCTGATTATTTTGTTTTTGTTTTTCAGTTGTTCAGTCCTATTTTCTGGTATGACTAGTTTGTTATGTTTTGTTTTATACTTAATTATAAATGTAATATGCAAAAAAAATGGTAGAAATCCTAAATTATGTTATCTTCCTCTGGGGATGAATTAATTTTCTTCCATTAGACAGATTAGGAGAAGGTTACCATGATCAAAATAACTCATGGATGAATTTCAGTTTCGTGAGGCTGGTCTGTTTCCTTTGTCCTTAGTTCTAAGGTGTAGTCTTTCTTCAGAAGTGAAATTTGTGGATGTTTACCAGACTCCACTCCTCCTCTTGGTAGACTCTGGACAATGTGTGTGTGTCTGCAATACTCTTCCTGGCTGCCAAAAATCTCTTCTTGGTCTCTTAGCCTCTTAGCTTCCTATATACTTAGCGTCTGATCTTTTTATCCTGCACATCTTAGGTGTCAGCAAATAACTTGTGGAGGAGAATTTTGGGTTTAGTTCAACATGTACAATTCTTACAGGATCCTTGCACTTTAAATCCTGGCTGCCCTGATTTCTTTTGTTTGTATTCAAACAGTTGGAAATTTTTTTATTTTAATAAGCTTTAAATAAAAGTGATTTTTACTAGAGAGCTGCTCTAAGTTACTCTGTCATAACCAGAAAAAAAGGATTTGTATATTTTACTATTCCTATAAATGCTCTTTGCTAGTATTTTCAGTAAACCAATCATTGGCTATTTTGAATCTTTCTAATGTGTACATGATTTATTTATTTATTTATTTATTTCTGCTCTCATTGTTATATATTCCTTTGTTCTTCTTTCTTTGGGCTAATTTTCTCTCCTTTAATCCCTGAGATTAATATTTGGGCCATTATTTTTCAAAGTATCATATTTTATAGTTTCTGCATTTTTGAACTATGAATTGCCTTAAAACTATTGCTTTACCTTCTGCCCTCAAGTTTTTGAGGGACTTTGTATTGTGATTTCTTCCCTGATTCAATAATTACTTTGAAGCCTACTTCTTAATATTCAACCACACAGGCTGAAATTATTTTTATCATTGTTTATTGTTTTATTGCATAGGATATGCACTAGGACTTCAGCCTTTGGTATTCTGGAATTGTCTTGTTTACCAATATATAGTCATCTTCTGTTGGCATGTGTTACAAAATGTGTATTCTTCATTGTTGGGTATAATAGACTAAATATCTCTCTTAGTTCTAGTGTTTTTACTTTTGATGATACCATTAATTATTAAAACATATTAGGGCGCCTGGGTGGCTCAGTGGGTTAAGCCACTGCCTTCGGCTCAGGTCATGATCTCAGGGTCCTGGGATCGAGCTCCACATTGGGCTCTTTGCTCTGCGGGGAGCCTGCTTCCTGCTCTCTCTCTGCCTGCCTCTCTGCCTGCTTGTGATCTCTCCCTGTCAAATAAATAAATAAAATCTTAAAAAAAGAAAAAACATATTGAAGTCTAAAATTCTTCAAACCTTCACCCTCTTCTCAGGGAAACTCAGGTCCTTAGCAAAGACAAATAACAAAAATACCATTTGCTCCCTTCTCTACTTATAGGTTAATGCTCACTAGTATTTTAAGTACTTTATTTTTAATCTCAATATATATTATCGGTACTGCATTACACAAGCAGTATTCACTTGTATTTGTCCACACGTTTATCTCATTCTTTGTTCTTCATTCCTTCTTGCATCTCATTGTGCTGTCAGTTTCTTTCTACCTGGAGTTCATTCTTTATTCCATTAATTCTAGTCTGCAGGAGGCAAGCTCAGTATTTGTATCTCTAAAATTTCTTAATTTCACTTCATTCTTTTTTTTTAAAAGATTTTTTTATTTATTTGACAGACAGAGATCACAAGTAGGCAGAGAGGCAGGCAGAGAGAGAGATAGAGGGAAGCAGGCTTCCTGCTGAGCAGAGAGCTCGATGCGGGGCTCCATCCCAGGACCCTGAGATCATGACCTGAGCCGAAGGCAGTGGCTTAACCCACTGAGCGCCCCTCACTTCATTCTTGTAAGATTTTTTTTTCTTCTCTTTTTTCTGTTTCAAGTTTTTATTTAAATTCTAGTTAACATATAGTGTAATATTGGTTTTAGCAGTAGAATTCAGTGATTCATCACTTACACATAACACCCAGTGCTCATCACAAGTGTCCTCCTTAATTCCCATCCCTCATTTAGTCCATCCCCCACCCACATCCTTCCAGCAACCCTCAGTTTTTTCTCTGTAGTTAGAAGACTGTTTCCTGGTTTGACTCTCTTTATTTTCCCTCCTTCATTCATCTGTTTTGTGTCTTAAGTTCCACATATGAATGAAATCATATGGTATTTGTCTTTCTCTGACTTATTTTGCTTAGCGTAGTACACTCTAACTTCACCCATGTCATTGCAAATGACAAGATTTCGTTCTTTTTTGTGGTTGAGTAATATTCCATTGTGTGTTTGTGTGTATGTGTGTATATATATATACACATAGCAATAATGGGTAGTGAATAATAGAGGTTATTGGTTGGTAGTTATTTTTTTTTCAGAACACTGAAGATATTGTTCAGTCTTCTGGCTTTTATTATTGCTTTTGAAAAGTTAGGTATCAGTCCAGTTGCTTCTACTTTTTCTATTGGTGATTTTCATAGTTTTTGTTTGTTTGTTTGTTTGTTTCAGTTTTAGTTAAGATTACTGAGAAATAATAGTGAAAAGAAACCATGATTTGAAAAATAACTGCACTTTGAGTCAGCAAATTGGTAAAGTGTACCAAAGCATGATATGCAAAACCAAATATCTAAGTTCAAGGTTTTAACATAAGATGTCTCAGAGCTTTATGTTCAAAATAAGGCCACAGAGAGATGTTTTTATGCTAATTCCATGTGAATTCATGTTTTCAAGAAATTAGACCATTGATTCTGCAACTCATCTAGTTCACAAATCTAACCAATTTCCTTCCAGACTACTGTTACTCTCCCCCAAAGTTACCTTATGACTCCTCCAACTGAAGAAATCTTATAAATGCCCTTTTCCATTTCCCCCTATTGTGTCTGAGACCCTATGTTCACCCTTGATTGAAAATTTAATAAATTCAGCTTTTAACTGCAATGGTGGCCCACCAAAGTTCCACCATTCCTGGTGGTCTTTGAAGGTGCTAAACAGTCACAGAGGCCCCAGAGAGGTCTAGTTAGACTCCTCATAATTATGGTTCGGGTCTGTTGACTCATTTAGTGCCTATTCCATTGACTGCCTGTGAGCAACCCTGTCCAGGGTTTGCAGATCTATGTTGATGAGGCAAGTCTAGCACTTTTAGATAGGGTCATTTTATTTGTCCTAGGAATCAGGTTTCCCAGGACTTTTTCATTATCCTTTCATATCTATTCTTGTTTATTTTCCCCTTGGTAGGGTAGGGGTGAAGGAAAAGATGGTCTGCCAAAGCTTTGCCACTAACCATCCTGTCTATCTGCCTTTTCTCTATATTTTTGTGTATCTATAAAAATAAATCCTGGGAAAGGAGTTATGTCTTGTTAGCCAGCCACCAGGACTAATAAGTGTCTCTTTGACCAATATCCTTTCTAGAACCATTATCTTGGATTACTTATTAAAATCTTTTTTTTAAAACTATTTTATTTTTTATTTTTATTTTTTTAAATTTTTTATTTTTTCAGCGTAACAGTATTCATTATTTTTGCACCACACCCAGTGCTCCATGCAATCCGTGCCCTCTCCAATATCCACCACCTGGATCCCCCAACCTCCCACCCCCCGCCCCTTCAAAACCCTCAGATTGTTTTTCAGAGTCCATAGTCTTCTCATGGTTCACCTCCCCTTCCAATTTCCCTCACTAATTAAAATCTTTTAAGAAACTTTTCCAGTCTTGTCTATATGTAGGAAATTGGCTGTGGGAGAGACTTCTCTTTACATATTCTACCTGTCGGAGGCTGCTGATTTCTTGTGTCAGCAGGCAGGGGTGGGTTTTCCAAGGCCTTCACTGTCCCTATTACCTTCTTACTTCCTGGTAATCACTGACTAAATTCTCCAAAATTCTGTATTATATCTCAGCAAATGATTTGACTTTTGTTCTGATAACTCTGATTATATAATAAATTTGGCAGTTTTTTCCACTAGCAGATGTGGATTACTTTTCCTTGCCAGCCATCTACTTAATCATTTTTTGTGACCTCAGGTAGGTGATTGGTTATTTTGGAGATGTCATCAGGGAAAGAATGCACTTGAGCCTTGCTGGAGATCTTACTAAAATCAGCACCACCATCACCACCATTACCTCACTTATTACAGACATTAAGCTGCTGTCCTCTAGAAACTTTACAAAAGTAAATGGTCCAAAATATAGGACTATCTAATACATATGTGGCCCAAACTTCTCAGAATTAGGAACTAGAACACTTCCACTCAAGGTGACTGGAACAGAACTAACTCCCTCATAATGACCAATGCCATTGATGATGATGGGCTTATACTCTTAGCTATTTTATCTCCTCTATGCTAATTCAAGGTTCTGGATTATTGGTAGACAATTCTACTAACACATCACTACAAGGACAGCCTTCTTGAAAATCTGTATTATCATTTTCCTTCATTCACTCATGCTGACAGTAAGAGACAAAAACTCCTGAAACTGATACAAGAATAAATAGAAAAACTAAATAAACTAATAACAGGTAATTAAAAAAAAAAAAAGAAGACAACTTCCCAGAAAGAAAAGCCCAGACCTAGGAGACTTTACCAGTGAAGACTTCTAGATGTTTACGGAAAATTCAACATAATTTTTCTCAAACTTTACGAAAAAGTATAAAAGGAAGTAATAATTTCCAACTCCTGCTATAATGCCAATATTAACCAGACACAAAAAAACAAAGATATCACAAGAAAAGATGAGTATAGACCAATATCCCTTATAAAGATGCAAAAATCTTTAACAAAGTACCATAAAAATGAATGCAACAACATATTAAAAGAATTATACAGCATGACTGAGTGGGATTTATCCCAGGAATGTAAGGTTTATTTAAGATAAAAAGGTCAGTCAGTGCAATTGCATCATAACAATAGAATAAGGAACAAAAATGACATGATCATCTCAGTTGATACAGAAAAAGCATTTCACTAAATTCAACACACTTGGAAAATATGTTCAACAAGCTAGAAAGAGAAAAAACTTCATCAGCCTGATCAAATCCATCTAAAAAACCCTCAGCCACCATCATACTTTATGATGAAAGACAAGATGTTTTCCTTCTAAGTACAGGAAAAAGATGAGGAAGGGATATCTGCTCTTGCAACTGGGATATTTTACTTCTACGAATACTCCCTTTTCCTTAAGTGATTGATAACATTCCAACTTTCCTGACAAATCTTGATGGATCTTGATGACTAATTTTTCTCTCCATGTCGATTTACATCTTTTACATTCCCTTAAACTAATCATAGTGGTGTTATGGAAAGAACAGAAATAAATGCCTGTTTTCAGTATATACTATGTTTTATCAGAAGCCCAGTCTAAATATTCAAGCCAAAACTAAAACCATAAAAACATTCCACTTACGACTCTAACATATATCTGGGACTATGAATTGCTACCATACTGCGGTACCTGCATTTTTCTTCCTGTATCACTCTACCTTTTATATTATACTCATTGTTGTACATGTTTTATCTTCTCTACTCATCTGTGAACTCCTGAAGTTGGGAGTTGTAAGGTGTTTATTTTTCTATTTCACAATGCCTGATACAACCTATCAGATATTATGGTTTCTATAAATGTTTGTAAGTAAAAAGAAAACACGTGTGTCAGCAACAGTGTTTGTATTTTGCTGATTAGATGCTAATAAATCTTTATGATTATACCCATTACTCCTTGCCATAAAATTGCAGCATACTCACAATGAATAGAGTAGCAACAGCCTGACACTGAGTAGCTGTCCCAGCATAGCCACAAAAGAAGTGTTGATCTAGAATGAGACCAAATGTGATGAGAATGACTCCAGCTAATGCTCCCAGGGCACTGAGAAAATTCATTAGTCGGCTCAGTTTCACCTGAAAGAGATGAAGACCATAACACTGAGTCTACAGACAAGAAGCAATGGTGGGAGAGGTTGGAGAGAGGATTTTAGGCACAGCATTGCAATGCCACAAAGCAACTGTGTGATCATATATGAGACACTTCACCTCTTCTGGCTTCAGGCTGTCAGCCAGAGAATGAGGGAATCCATTGAACCTTCAATAACCCTTCCATCCCCCACAATCTATACCTAAGTTAACTCCCATTTAGTTGTGGGGAGGGATGCACACTTAGGTATAGCCACATTGCACTGCACTTTGATGCTCTGGTAAAAGTCATGACCTATTTACATTTTTGTTTTATGACTCTGTTTAACTAAACATCGTATTTCTTTGCAATTTTATTTCTTCCTTATATTTCAAAACTGCAGGAGAACTCTGTGTTGGAAATAATTTATTGGCTTATTAATATCTCACATTTTTGATTCCTTGAGAGAAGTAAAAATATTCTACTTATAATTTACCTGTAACTGTACCTTCTGCATTCATTAACACTGTATTATTTATTTTGAACTTCTGCTTAAAAGGTTTATTTCATTAAATAAATTATTTTTAATGAGGTTGTCTTCACAGTGTACCCATCATGCAAGTCAAACTAGTGCTTTTCAAAGCGATTGACAACACAGAAAGAATGAATGAATGAGTTACTGGAATACTGAGACCCATTTTACCATTTGGCTTAGGAACTTGGCTTTTATTCTGTGCCTCAGTGTTTTTACATATAAAATAAGAAACTGGATGACCTGGAAAGCTCTTCTGGAACTGGTGTTTTATGATCCTATGGACAAAAGACCAATGCTGTTGATTGGTATCAGTACTTGATAGTTTGTGGAATTATAGTGAGTTAATGATATTCCAAATTCATTTCAATGCTAGAATTAATTACTTCAAAGTTATAAATTTTTAGTGAAGGGGAAAATGTAACTCACCAGAGTTTTTGTGGTTTTTCTTTCCAATGCGACTAGGAAGGCTCCAGAATTAATGAACTATTAAAAAGAATAAACATTTTAGTAATGGGTTTAAGTGCTGTTGAAGTGTTATCAGAGAATAAACTTCTATGTGTTTCATTAACATACCTTCCTTCCTAGTTCACATGATCCTCAGAGCAGTGAGCGGGGTGACATGCCTGGTAAAATTGTCCGCAAATGAGTAGTGGACAAAACATTGAACTAGAAATTAGCTTTAGCCTTAAAGGTCTGTTTGAACATGAGATTTTTCTTTTTTTTCTTTCTTTTTTTTTTTTTTTTTAGCTTTATTGGGCTTGTTTTCTCATCTACCTTCCTTTTATAGCTGTTATGGACTGAGCTTTGATATCATTCCACACCGGTGTCAAATCAATTCATAACCAATAAAATCAGATTCTGTCATTCGTATAAGAAACATCCTTCATACCCATTTGCAATCCAGTGTGTCCTGCCAGCTAATATGCTGGGCATTCTAGAAAAAAAAAATCCCAAGAATTTTCATAGAGAGGAGTCTCATGTGGTAGCATCATTATCAGGTAGAATTTCCAAATTGGACTACAGCACATGCATTTTTATGTTTCCAGTCCCACTGCCTGGTATTTCTTCAGCCTCACTCTTATAGTCCTCAGGATAGAAAGTGTTCTCCCATACCTTGAGACTTTTGTTCATGGTTCTCCGTTGGCATGCAGCAAGATATCCCTACCCCTTGTGCCCAGCCATTTCCTGCTCTCTACCATTCCCTACCACCCTTGCTCTGTGTGTGCCCTGCTCCTGATTAACTACCCATCCTTTAAAACTCAGCCAAGCTGGAGTGTCTCTGGGCATCTCCCCTCGTTTTTGTAGGTGCCTTTCCTACATTGGCAATTCCTGTGTCTGTCACTGCTCTGATCACACCCTGTGGTGATGATCTGACTTACTTGAGAGACCTTGAGACCAAGAACTGCCTTTTCCCCGAATTCCCACACATAGTCCATTCTGTGGCGCTAAACCAGGTGCTTAAATAATGTTTACTGAATGAAATTAAATAAATGCCTCTGTGTAGCTCAAAGGTACATCTGAGAAACCCTCCCTGTTTCTTTACTTCTCCAAAGAGAAAACGGATCTTTCATCTCTTCTTACACGAGCACTTTCTACACCTGTGTGAGGTCATTTATCACATTACCTTTAAATCGCCTGTTTACCTGTTTTCTTGCTGAACCTAGAGCCCTCTGAGGGAAGGGCTCATATATTATTATTTTTGTTTATTTTTTCACAAGTTTTACTGAGATGTAATTGACATACAGTACTGTATAAGCTTAGGGCAGATGCATAATAATTTGATCTACATATATTGTGAAATGATTATAACATGTTTACTTCACATCAATTATTTCATATAGCTACAACCCTCTACTCCTAAAAGAAAGAGAAAGAAAGAAAAAGAGTATTTTTCTTTGTGATGAGACTCTTTTAAAATTGACTCTCTTAAAAAATGTTCAAATATATCATACAGCAGCATTATCTGAAGTCATCCTATTGTACATTGTATCCCTAGTACTTATTTATCTTATTACTAGAAGCTTGTTCCTTTTGATCACCACCCTCCATTCCCTCTCTCCTCACTCTCCGCCCATGGTAACCTTAAATCTGAGCTTTTTTTCTTTGAATTTTTTAGAATTCTAAATATCAGTGAGATCATGCAGTATTTGTCTTTCCCTGTCTGACTTATTTCACTTGCATAATGCCCTTAAGGTCTAAGCATGTTGTTGCAAGTGGCAGGATTTCTTTGTTTTATTTTTTTTTTATGACTGTGTATTACATATATATACACACATACACACACACACACACATGCATTCACATATATATATATAGAAAGTGTTTAATAATAAATTCTATATATAGAATTTAACTCTTTATATATACACACATATCATGTATGTATGTATGTATACATATATGTATACACATATGTATATGTGTATTGTATACATATGTGTACATATACATATGTGTGCACACACTTCTTTATCATCCATTCATCTTTTGATGGACACTTAGTTTGTTTACATGCCTTGACTTTTGTGACTAATACTGCTTATGGGCATGGTCGTCCAGATACAGGGTTTTCATTGCCTTTGGATATATTCCGAAAGGGGAATTGCTGGATCATATGGTCATTTTAATTTTTTGAGGAAACTTCATACTGTCTTTCATAGTGAGGGTCCATGTATTATTAACCTTTGGATCCTCATTGCCTTCCTCTATGTATCTGACTTATAATAGATAGCAACTCATTTTTGAATGAATGAATGGACAAATGATATCAAGACCATGGGCATATCCCCAAAGGCACCTCAGAACCCAATGATGGAACATCAGTAACTCTGATGAACTAATGGGGAAGTGATTTCAACAAAGTTGATTTTTATTTTATCTTTTCAAAACCTATCCTAAAACTGAATGCAACTCATTTGGTATTTAAGAATTCCCTAGTATCCCTGTTGTCATGGCTTCAAATTGAACTCAGTTGACTATACTCACCAAAACAGAGCTCCAGAATGGATATCCTGAAACAAATATAAAAGGGAACCTTGGGTACGGATTTTCAAGGGTGAAAAGGAAAACAACTCCAAAAGAAAAGTTCATCACTCCAAACAGGATCTGCATAGCCTATAAATAGAGGGATAAGTCATGGTAAGGAAAAAGCAAAGTGGTAGGTTTCCTTTTCAAAAATATACAGAATCTTCTTTGGGTTAAAAGGATTTGGTGATTACCTTCTTTTATAAATAGGGGAAGGATAGTAGAAGCCCCTTTATGATGCTCCCAAGTGTTTTCTTGATTCCTTTATCTGATATTTGGTAACAGGTAAAATGATCTAAATTAGTGCTCTGGAAAATGTAGCCCATGGATTGGCAACATTAGGATCACCTGAGAATTAGAGATACAGACTTTCAGCCTCTAAAACCTATATCCTCTGCTTACTGAATAGAATCCCCAGATTAGACCATGTCAAACTCTCCAAGCAGCAGGGAAATGCAAAGCAAAATCACAAAACAATAGAACCTCACTTCTGTTAAAATGGCTATCATCAGAAAGACAAGATAGCAAATGCTGGTGAGAATGTGGTGCATTGTTGGTGGAGATGTTTCATTATGGAAAAGAGTATGGAGATTCCTCAAAAAATTAAAAATAAAACAAATAATGAAAAAAAAAGTAGAACAGTGGTTTGACGATTGCTAGGGAAGACTGGTGAGAATGACATAGAGAAAGGAAGATATGCCATGTGTGAGTGTTTGTTCTCTGCCTACTACTCTCCACCTGCCTTCTCTGAGTCTTCTCATTTACTCCCATAGCAACGATGACTTTTAAATTTATTTATTTATTTTTTAAGATTTTATTTGTTTATTTGACAGAGAGAAATCACAAGTACACTGAGAGGCAGGCAGAGAGAGAGAGAGAGAGAGAGAAGGAAGCAGGCTCCCTGCTGAGCAGAGAGCCCGATGCGGGACTGGATCCCATGACCCTGAGATCATGACCTGCTGAGCAGAGAGCCCGATGCGGGACTCGATCCCATGACCCTGAGATCATGACCTGAGCCGAAGGCAGCGGCTTAACCCACTGAGCCACCCAGGCGCCCGCAACGATGACTTTTAAGTAGGTGAGTTTTGAAGAATATCCTTTTCTTCAAGTCCATTTGAGTAAGTTCAACTCAAGAGTCACTATCCATTAATCTAAACTATTAAAATTGTTTTCTAACTGGCTTTTCTGCACCAGCTTCCTTTCTCTCTATTCCAGTGTTATGTCAGTGCTGAAGTAAGATCGCAAAACAGAACCAATCTGGTTACTCCTCTCAGTTTGTTTGAAATAATGCTCCCGAATCTGGTGCTTATCAAATTCAGAGAAACGTTTACAAAATACAGATTTCAACAACTCCCGCCCTGCCAACTCCCTCAAAGCTCCTATTCAGTAGCTCCGGAACAAGGCCTGGAGACTTGGTATACACATTTTATGAAGCTCCTTAGGTGCATTGTTGATTTCACAGATTGGAAGGTACTTGTCAATATTATAAAGTCTAAGTAAGGATGGATATAAGATTCTTGGCAGTTAGGGCTCCAGATTACCTTGCTGGTTGTTTCCTTTTCTACCCCAAATATTATTTTTCACATTTAAAACAAATGTTGGTAAAATATCCATAACAAAATTTACCGTACATATGTACCATTTTACTTAAATTAATAGGTTTTATTTTAATTTATTTTTTTAAAGACTTTATTTATTTATTTGACAGAGAGAGAGCACAAGCAGGGGGGCTGGAGGGGGAGAAGCAGGCTCACTGATCTTTTTGTCTTTATATTTTGGCCTTTCCAGAATGCCACATGGTTGAAATATAGTTGAAATCATAAAGTTTGTTGTCTTTACAGGCTGACTTCTTTCATTAGAAATGTGTATTTTATTAAAGCTTGAAATCAGGTAACGTGATGCCGCCAGTTTTACTTTTGTTTTTCAACATTTCCTTAGCGATTCAGGGTCTCTTCTGATTCCATACAAATTTTAGGATTATTTGCTCCAGCTCTTTGAAAAATACTGGTGGAATTTTGATTGGAATGGCATTAAAAGTATAGATTGCTCTAGGCAGTATGGTTTATATATAAACTATATATATATATATATATACTATTTATATATATATAAACTATAGTTTATAGTTTATTCTTCTGATATATATAAACTATATATATATACTATTTATATTTATATATAAACTATAGTTTATAGTTTATTCTTCCAATCCAAGAGCATGGAATGGTCTTCCATCTTTCTGTGTCTTCTTCAATTTCTTTCATGAGTGTTCTGTAGTTCTTCGAGTACAGATCCTTTACCTCTTTGGTTAGGTTTATTCCCAGGTATCTTATGGTTCTTGGTGCTATAGTAAATGGAATCAATTCTCTAATTTCCCTTTCTGTATTTTCCTTGTTAGTATATAAGAAAGCCACTGATTTCTGTACATTGACTTTTTACCCTGCCATGTTACTGAATTGCTGTTTTCAAGCTTTACTACAAAGCTATGCTCACCAAGACAGCATGGTACTGGCATAAAAACAGACACACAGACCAGTGGGACAGATTGGAGAGTCCAAATATGGACCCTCAACTCTATGGGCAAATAATCTTTGAAAAAGCAGGAAAAAATACACAGTGGAAAAAAGACAGTCTCTTCAATAAATGGTGCTGGGAAAATTGGACAGCTATATGTAGAAGAATGAAACTCGACCATTCTCTTACACCTTACACAAAGATAAACTCAAAATGGATAAAAGACCTCAGCATGAGACAGGAATCCATCAGAATCCTAGAGGAGAACATAAGCAGTAACGTCTTCGATATCAGCCACAGCAACTTCTTTCAAGATATGTCTCCAAAGGCAAAGGAAACAAAAGCAAATATGAACTTTTGGGACTTCATCAAGATCAAAAGCTTCTGCACAGCCAAGGAAACAATCAAGAAAACAAAGAAGCAACCCACGGAATGGGAGAAAATATTTGCAAATGACAGTACAGACAAAAGGTTGATATCCAGGATCTATAAAGAACTTCGCAAACTCAACACACACAAAACTGATAATCATATCAAAAAGTGGGCAGAAGATATGAACAGATACTTCCCCAATGAAGACATACAAATGGCTATCAGACACATGAAAAAATGTTCATCATCACTAGCCATCAGGTAGATTCAAATTAAAACCACATTGAGATGCCACCTTACACCAGTTAGAATGGCCAAAATTAGCAAGACAGGAAACACCGTGTGTTGGAGAGGATGTGGAGAAAGGGGAATGCTCTTACACTGTTGGTGGGAATGCAAGTTGGTGCAGCCTCTTTGGAGAACAGTGTGGAGATTCCTCAAGAAATTAAAAATCAAGCTTCCCTATGACCCTGCCATTGCACTGCTGGGTATTTACCCCAAAGATACAGATGTAGTGAAAAGAAGGGCCATCTGTACCCCAATGTTTATAGCAGCAATGGCCACGGTCACCAAACTGTGGAAAGAACCAAGATTCCCTTCAATGGATGAATGGATAAGGAAGATATGGTCCATATACACTATAGAGTATTATGCCTCCATCAGAAAGGACGAATATCCAACTTTTGTAGCAACATGGATGGGACTGGAAGAGATTATGCTGAGTGAAATAAGTCAAGCAGAGAGAGCCAATTATCATACGGTTTCATTTATTTGTGGAGCATAACAAATAACATGGAGGACATGAGGAGATGGAGAGGAGAAGGGAGTTAGAGGAAATTAGAAGGGGAGGTGAACCATGAGAGACTATGGACACTGAAAAACAACTTGAGGGTTTTGAAGGGGCGGGGGGTGGGGTGGGAGGTTGGGGGAACCAGGTAGTGGGTATTGGGGAGGGCACATATTGCATGGAGTACTGGGTGTGGTGCAAAAAACAATGAATACTGTTATGCTGAAAAGAATTTAAAGAAAAAAAAAGAAATGTGTATTTTAGGTTCCTCCATGTCTCTTCATGGCTTGTTGGTTTATTTATTACGGGCACTGAATAACATTCCCTTGTACAGATGTACTGCAGTGTATTTATCCATCCTGATTTTTTTTGTTTCTTTTTTTGTTTATCTTTTAATCCTCTTAAAGCTTTCAAGTCTAATTTGCTCACTCCCCGCTCTCTCTTGTCATTCCCAAACTATGCTACCATGAGCTCTTTGCTCAGGATGCTTTCTCTGTCTAGAATACTCTGCTTTCCTCCTTCTTTTTCATTTCTACTTATTAAAATTACATCACTTCTTTAGTGTTCAGATTAAATGCCAAATTTGCCGCAAAGTTGCCCCATTGCTTTTAGATAGGAGTGACTGTTCCCTTTCTGGGTTCCCCTGTCCCTCACCCCCAACCATTTATGGCTCTTATTAGATGCTACTGTGAAATGTGGTATTTAATATTGTTATTTTATTCTTTCTAAAGTAGGCATTTACTCTCCTCAATGAGGGAAACTAGGTTGTATTTATTTCTATAACCCCTGTAGTGTCTAACATAATTTTTTGGACATGGTTCAATCTATTTTTGTTAAAAGTAATTTGAACTCTTTAGCAGGAGTTTCAGTACAATTATATTTGAATAGATGCTAAAGCACTTTAGGCTGATGGCCCTTTTCTGCATGTCAATGGGCCATCTTTCTCTACTCCCCACCCCCACCCCCGGGAGTGGGGCGGGGGGGGGGGGATCAGTTTCTTTCTATTTTCCACTCTTGAAGGCTTGGGATTGAAACGACAAATATTTTGTAAGATATAGACACTATCACAGTCTTAAACATCTGAATGGCATTTTCTGAAAGGAGGATTGGTAAATAAAAAATAATTAACAGTCATGAAATGGAGAAGTATGTGGAGAGATGAGCATTTACAGTATTAGGGGATTTTCCGCAAAAGCCCCGCCTATAAAAATATATCATATTGTGAAACTGAATTCTGAGTCTTGATTGGGAAAATGTAAAACTGTAGAACCAGTAACCCAGGATATAAAATCTGATCTGTTGACTTCTACTTGATTTTCTCTTTCTTTTCTCTGAACTTAACTAGGAAAAAACTCCTAGGTCATCAGTTTGGAGATTTTTAGTTTAATTGCAGCTTATTCATTTTATATATTCATCTCCGTAGAACCTTGTACATAATTGGATTAGAAATGTGAGATGTACTTCCTGAATTGGATGGAAATAAAAGTTGGAATTAGCTCTTACCTTGAAACATTGTGCCACCAGACATTTCTTTCCCTCTTCTTCTTCCCCATCCCCAGTTCAACTTCTTTTGCAAAGTTATATCTATAACACCCTGTTGGGGGTGGCTGATTAAGCCCATGTTTCATAGACTGAGTGGCTTATAAAAAACAGGAATCTATTTCTCATGATTCTGGAGACTGAAAGTTTGAGATCAGGGTGCCAGCAAGGTTGGGTTCTGGTGTAGACCTCTTCTGGGTTGTAGACTGCCAACTTCTCTTTTGTAACTTCACATAGTGGAAGGAGAGCTAGCTACCTCTATGACCTCTTCTTATAAGGGCACTAATCCCATTCACGAGGACTTTATCATCATGAACAAGTATCCCCCAAAAGCCCCACCTCCAAACACCATTACTTAGGAATTATGGTTTCAACTATGAATTGTAAGGAACACAAATAGTCCATAGCACACCCTCAGTAGAGTATACATTGGGGAAAATATGACTTACCCCTAAGATTTTCATTTTTGTAGCAAGTGATTTTGGAAAAGGGCCGCTCGTATCGTAGGCTGTGGCTATAAGTTCTGTTGATCGCAAGTCAGGAACATTAATCTCTGGAGGAAATACCAGAAACACAGGGTTGTGTGCAGAGTTTGAATCCATGATGGTGCAGTTGATATTTTGAAAGGAAAAAATGTTCTTGATGGTACTTAAGTCTAGACCATGTTCTTCTTCTGTACCAAGGCTGCCTGGAGCACTGGCATTGTTGTGCTTTGTCTTGGAATTGTAGAACCACAGAGTCACAGAGTCATGGAATCTCAGGATTGGTTGAGATCTCAAGGTTATTGAGTAAAATACCCAGGACTGGAGGTCAGGGGACCTGCCCAGTAGTCCTAGTTCAGTCAGGAACTCACTGTGACCTTGGACAAGTCACATCCTCTTTCTTGGTTTCAGATTCCATATACGCACATTGATCAGACTGGGCTAGATGATCTGTGAAGACATTTTAGTTTCCAAATAAGTATTGTGAATACTTATTCTAGTTCTCTGTCTTTAGGAGGTAAGGGACAAATCCTCTCAGGCCCTCAGAATTAAGAATTTACTTCTTGAGGTAGACATAGTGTCTCTTTAGCCTATAACTTTTGTTTTTGCCACATGATTTTATTAGCTTTGGCTGTGAACAAAACACCCCAAAATTTATTGGCTTCAAACCACCAGCCTTTGATTTTGCTCAGAATTCTGTGGGTCATGTGGGTGGTTCTACCGGTCTGGTGGAGCTCAGCTCTTGTGTGCCAGGTTTTCTCTGAATCTGTGGTCATTTGGTGGAGTGGCCAAAGGTAGGTGATTTAGCATGGCCTCAGTCACCTATCTGGCAGTTGGTAGGCTCTTGGTTCTTCTCTAATTCACACATGTTTTTTAAACTTCTGCTGAATCATGTATGCTAACCTAAGCAAATTGCAGAGACAACCCATATTCGAAGGTAAGGAAACAGACTCCATTCATTCGCTGGAAGATTTGTACTGTCATATTGCAAGGACATGGATGAAGGGAGGAGAAGAATTTGTATTCATTTATACACACTACCTTGTCATTCTCTGGTGTTTCCTAATAGATCAGATCTTCCTAAATTAAAAATCATGATGTGACAGCCTCTAGCCACTTGCCAGTTAGAAATATTAAAGGATCAATCCTCTTACAGTTTTTCATCCAAATTTAGCTTCCAGTATTCAGTTTTTCATGAACATGGAATCTTTTTTTTTTTTTCAATCTAGGTAAGTAGCTTGAATTTAATAATATTAATTAATAACATTACAAAATGTACAAGATGTAACATTACAAAAATATGTATCATCACTTAAGTAAGATTTTAAGTATTACTACTTTTTAAAATTTCTTTTCAGTGTAACAGAATTCACTGTTTTTGCACCACACCCAGTGCTCCATGCAATACGTGCCCTCCTTAATACCCACCACCTGGCTCCCCCAACCCCCCCCCCACCCCTTCAAAACCCTCAGGTTGTTTTTCAGTGTCCATAGTCTCTCATGGTTCATCTCCCCCTCCAATTTCCCCCAACTCTTTTCTCCTCTCCATCTCCCCATGTCCTCCTCAATGTTATTTGTTATGATCCACAAATAAGTGAAACCATATGATAATTGGCTCTCTCTGCTTGACTTATTTCACTCAGCATAATCTCTTCCAGTCCTGTCCATGTTGCAACAAAAGTTGGGTATTCATCCTTTCTGATGGAGGCATAATACTCCATAATGTATATGGACCACATCTTCCTTATCCATTCACATGAACATGGAATCTTAATGGTGATCTTCCCTTGTGAAAATCCTTTGATATTGGGTTAGTGTTCTCTGAGTTAAGCAAACTCTATTCCAATATACTTTATGATACCATGTCATCCTTCCTTACTCATGTTTTAACTTTCCTCTGAACCTTCTCCAGTTCCTCTTTCTCTTTCTCTTTTTCCCTAAGCATGATGACTAGAACAATGTTTTAATAGCCATCAGACAAATGGTAGAAAGATTACCTGAAGTTTTTATTATGCTTTAATTCATGTAAGCTAATTCTGGAGAGGCAGTTCTGAAAGACTCAATTCTTCGAGCATAAGAGCTTAGAATTCCAAAACCTTTTATTTACTAGGTATGAAGTCTTAGCTAAGTGATACATTAATTTACATATTCATATTACTTACTTATTTATTAAAATATTATATCTTTTATCTAAAACTGAGAATAGTAGTTACCTTATAGGCCTATTGTAAGTGAATGATAAAGTATTTGGTATGTAGTGGATGCTAAATAAATAGTAATTACAAAAATAATAACAATCAACATTTTTTACTATTACTATTTTAGCCATAGTGGCTAAATGTTTCATTTTATGTTTGTGTTATTTCTAAAGTTTATTTCGGTTGGTTCTTGGTCAGCTAAATGTTCGATGTATTTTCGTAAGCTTAGCTATAGGAACTTTGGAAATGTCACACTGAGTTGGTCCAGAAGTTACTTTACCTCATTTCTACATTTCAGAATGGCTGTGGAACTCCATATTCCTCCTGCTAATAGGGCATCTAGGCCCACTGATACATGGGTAAGATAAATTTGTGTACTACCTTCTCCCCATGTCTTCAGGTTTTTTTATTTTCCGATCTGCCAAAATTGACTCTGGGGATTGTTCTAGCTCTAAAGTAGTTTATGGAATAATTGTATAATATCCTTGTATTCCTCAATTTTCCCAAATCAAGCTTTCATTCAAGCCTCTTACTGCTGGCTACTCCAGGGAAGTTACAATGATCCAAGTGGTTGATGTTCTCGGATTCATAGTTAATGGGATCAGGCCTCTCCTTGTCACAGCTGCCCTCACTTCCTTGTCAGAAAGCTCCAAGAAAGACCCTCTGTGCTCTTTATCTTTCTCTTCTCTTCCTGCAGCTGAAGCTCAGTTTTGTTTTTAAATTTCTTATCTTTCTCTCTGTTGTAAAATCTCTCCCATTTAAAAGATCCAGATTCATATTCTAGACAGTAGCTGTCAGTTAGTGTGACCAGATGTCACCTGTGTAGGGGTTTGCAGATCCTTTAGATTTCTCTTGCTCTTTAAATTATAAATATATTATTCCATGAATGATGATAAAACCCAGTGTCCTTCCCAGATATATTTCAGAAGGGGTAATTAGATACAAGGGAAGGAGATTATTTTAACCACAGACTAAAGGGGAAATAAAATCATTGCCCAGAACATCATACAGGTAAAAACACTGACTATATCCGAACCTAAAAATAAATTAAAGCCCTTAATTAGAAAGATATGAAGGATACTAAAGTGTAGGGTTTCTTAAATCAATGATACGGTAAGTTCATCTAACAGAAAAGCTCACTAATGGCAAACACTGTAGGCTCCAACCTTCCAATTAAGTTTTCTCACATTTTCCTTCTGTCATATGAACAACCACAAATTATTAGAAATGTGAGGGAGCATGGAATATAGAAACAGAAATAAAAGGAAAAAATCAGGGGCTATATAAAAGAAGAAAGCTTGACCAAAAATCCACTAATATACTCAGAAGTATAGGAAGAAATAACTGCATCTATGAAATGAGAACACTATAAAATGGAAACAGAACAAACACATCTCTTGAAAATGATAGCCAAAGAGAAAATGTCAGGAGAATCGTTGGCATATTCAGTAGAGAAAATTAAGCAGAATGTACAAAAAAAGAGCAAGTTGATAGAAAATAGAAGAGAAAATATAATAGTAGTAGTAGTTGTAGTGGTAGTAATAATAATAATAATAATAATAATAATAAAATGGCTAATTCAGGAGGTTTAACAGCAGTTACAGAGAAAGAAAAAAAGCAGGGGAGAAAATAATTTAAAAATTTATATTTAAATACTTAGAAGAATTGATAAAAACAGATCCATAAGAATAAATTTCAGAGCAGTTGGTATAAAAAAAATCCTTTAAGATTCCAAGGGGGAAAAAAACTGAGTCACACACATAAAGGACTAGAAACCAGAATGGCTTTGGACTTTCCAACATCAATACTAGAACTGAGAAGAGTGTGAAGCCTTAAATACTCAGAAGAAAACGTTGTTCTAATCTATAATTTAAAAAAAAATTTTAAGGATTTTATTTATTTGTTTGACAGAGACAGACACAGTGAGAGAGGGAACACAAGCAGGAGGAGGGGGAGAGGGAGAAGCAGGCTCTCTGCTTAGCAGGGAGCCAGACATGGGTCTCGATCCCAGACCTTGAGATCATGCATGACCTGAGCCAAAAGCAGAGGCTCAAACCACTGAGCCACCCAGAAGCCCCCTAATCTAGAATTTTATAGCCAAGACCAACCATCAAACTTTTGAAGATATATAAACCAAAAAATTTTGAGGCATACACAATTTCCAAATTTTATCTTCCACGTGCTTTTTCCTCAAAGGGCTACTGGAAACATAAAAGGAGGTTCAAACTCATTAGCCATTAAGGAAAATGTAAGTCAAAGCCACAGTAATATATCTCTACAAACATATTAGAGCGGTTGAAACAGAAAAGTGATAATGTGGATGCGGAAAATTGGATCTCTCATACATTGCTAATGGTAATATAAAAATGGTCATGTACCTTTGGAAAATAGTCTGGCAGGCTCTTATAACTTAGCAGTTGTACTCTGAGACATTTATCCCAAGGAAATGAAATTTTATATTTACACAAAAGCCTATACGTGAATGTTTCTAACAGCTTTATTCATAATCGAAAAATACACGAAACAGTCATCTAATGTCCTTCCATAGATGAATGCTTAAACGAAGCTTAGTGAAAAAAAAAATCTCAAGAGTTTAAGTATAGTTGATTTTACTTATGGAACATTCTTGAAATTACAAAACAATGGAAAAGAAGAATAGTGGTTGCCAGGAGATAGAGAAATGTTGGCAGTGAGATACAAGGAAGTATTGAGAAGGAGTTGTTTTGTGGATGTGAAACAGTTCTGTATCTTGATTATTGTGAGAGTTCCAGAAATATATACGCAGGATAAAATTATATAGAACTAAACACAATTAAACACACAAACATATACACATGCAAATGTAGGACAAAAAATGTTAGAGGGGCGCCTGGGTGGCTCAGTTGGTTGAGCGACTGCTTTTGGCTCAGGTCATGATCCTGGAGTTGCGGGATCGAGTCCCTCATCGGGCTCCCAGCTCCACGGGGAGTCTGCTTCTCTCTCTGACCTTCTCCTTGCTCATACTCTCTCTCACTGTCTCTCTTGCAAATAAATAAATAAAATATTTTTAAAAAATGTTAGAAACTAAATAAGGTTTGTAGTTTACTTAGCTGTAAATGTACCAGTGTCAGTTTCCTGGTTTTGCTATTGTGTTACAACTATATAGGATGTAGCCACTGCGGGAAGTTAGGTGAAGAAAAATCAGACACTTATCTTTGCAGCTTCAAAGAATTTTAAGTCTATAAGTACCTCAAAATATATGATTAAAAAAAACTTTATAGAGCTTGAAAAGTAAAAACACTGAGGTATGAAAGTAAAGTGTATATGTGTATTTGTTTTTTATTGTTATGTTGGAAAATTATCTAGAGATAGTTCTTAGGAACATTAAAATCAATAAATGTGCTTCCATGTTTTGGCTATTATGAATAATGCTTCAGTAAACATAGGGGTGCATCTATCTTTTTGAATTAGTGTTTTTCTTTTCTTTGGGTAAATAACCAGTAGTTGAATTATTGGATTATATGGTAGTTCTGTTTTTGTTTTGAGGGACATCCATAGTGTTTTCCACAGGGGCTGTACCAATTCCTGCCAGTAGTGCAAAGGGTTCCTTTTGCTCCACATCCTTGCCAACAGTTGTTATTTCTCGTCTTTTTTATTTTATCCATTCTGACAAGTGTAAGAGGATATCTCATTGTGGGTTTGATTTTCATCTTCCTGGTGATTGTAAGGGCCTACTTAATCAGAGGGAGCCATTTTGTTGCAGTAAACTTAGATTGACCCTGCCCCTCCCAGAGGAACTTACTTGCAAAGCCTAGATACAAGGGCGGGTCAGGCCAGGTGAAGACATCCAATCAGTGGGATGCGCATATATTTACTGAGGTGAGTTTAAATCCCATTGGCCAACTGTGTGTGGGCCAGGCTCAACCACCCCTATAAAGGTTCGTTTGGGAAGCTGAGGAGTAGGAGGAGTAGGAGAGTCCTCAGAGCTATCAGAGCTGTCAGAGCCGCCAGCAGCCTCACCATTACCCAGCCCCACTGTCAGTGGCCTCGCCGCCGGAAAGCGTGGCCCTCGGCAGCAGTGCCAGGGGGAATGGCCTAGCTGCCAGCGGTGCCGGCGCCAGCGGCCTCACCGCCCCACCGCCCCCAGCTGCAGCCTCACCGCCAGCAGCCTTGCTACCACTGAGCCATGGCCCCACCGCGAACGGCCTCACCACCCCCAGCGGCCTTGTAGCCCCAAGCCGGGAGCAGCCTTGTTGCCCCGAGTGGCAGCCCCACCACGAGGGGCCTCACCGGAGCTGCGTCATTCTGGGGAGCGGCTTCCTCCACGTGAGGCCGCCTCCGTGAGCGGCCTAGTCAGGAGCAGCATCGTCTGGGGAGAGGCCTCGCCTGGAGCGTCCTTTGCCGGGGAGTGGCGCTGTTGGCCTGCAGCCTCCACCCGAGCAGCCTCATCCAGACGGGCCTCGTCTGGGGAGGAGCCTTGTCAGGGAGCAGCCTTGTCTGGTGTGGTGGCCTCTTCTTGGGAGCGGCCTTGTCCGGGGAGTGGTCTCGCTGGAGTAGCCCCTGTCCGGGGAGCGGCCCTGTCTGGGGAGCAGCCTTGTTCTGGGAGTGGCCTCATCTGCGGAGCAGCCTCATCCAGAGCAGCCTCAACTGGAACGACCTTCTTGGGAGTAACCTTGTTGGGATCATCATTGTTGTCTCCTCGTAAGAGATGGCCCCTACCAGTCAGTTTGATTTTTGATGCTTGGCACGAAATAAAGCTTTGTTTGATTTTTGCTTTGTGTCAGTCTTGTTCCTTTGATCATGGACCCCAAGAGTGATTAGTGATGTTGAGCATCTTCTCATGTGTCTGTTGGCCATCTGTATGTCTTCTTGGGGAAATGTCTATTGAGGTCCTAGGCCCATTTTTTAAATCAGATTGTTTGGGGCTTTTTTGGTGTTGAGTTGTATAAATTCTTTATATATATCAGATATTAACACCTTATTGGATATATCACTTGTAAATGTCTTCTCCCTTCCAACCAGTTCTTGGGACCTGTAGGTGTAAGATAGCATCTGAAAAATCAATTCTTCTAGTTTTACCAAAACAAACCTAACCTAAAATAGGAGTAAGTTAGTTTCAGAAAGAAAAATAGGTTGCCTTTAAGTAAATCATAAATGCTCTGGCTCCCTATATCCCTTTTCACCTTGTTTTATAAACAGCTATTTTACACATTTACATTCCTTTATCAGCTCCTAAACACATCTGATTTTGTCAGCTCTAGACCCAAATTTATTGATGGGACAGTACAAGGTATCTCAAAAAAAGAAAGGGGTGGGGGCAAAAATGCCTTTGAAAAGCAGAGAAAAGTGGAATTCTTGCAGATTGGAAAGTTGCCTGTGGGCCCTGGGGGCATTGAGGACTTCTGACTTGCTCCCTAGCATTCTCAGTAGAATGAAAAAACCTCAGAGAGGATGGTTTTCAACTTTCTTACGTTTTCACATTTTAAGTCCAGCCCTAGGCACTGCATTTTTGCAATTTGGGGAAAAAGTCCTGTATTCCAAGTGCGTTATATAAGCATCAAATTCAGAGGACACTTTGGATCTAATAGGAATTGAGACAATGAGTTTCTCAATGTAAGAGGTGTGGACTAGTCATTAATGACAGGAATCACCCCTACAATGACTTACATTGTTTTAAGACCACAAGACCCTGTGCTTGGGTGTATCTGTGTATGTGTGTGTGTGTTGGATGGGTGTGGAGAAAAATGGGCAGAACTGACTGCATGCGTTGGATTCTCAAAGAATATGATTTAGAGTTGTAAATATCTATTTACTGAACACCAGCATTTGTGGACTAAAAGTTAAACATAACAAACACCACATAAATATGTGCTAATCTAGCTGAAGCAAAAGGGGAAATTATTAGTATTATTCGGAGTGAGTTGAATACAAAGTGGCAACCATGTAGGAATGGGTAAGGTAAGGACCCTACCAAGGTTGAACCTAACTCGGGATTCAGGTGACTCATCCTTACTACAGAGGCAAAAGTGGCAAGGAGGGGATTGTCAGTCTCTCCAGTTCCATGCCTCATTATTCTACCATTCACCTCTAGTTGGAGAGCTTAGGTTTTTAAAAATGATTGAATGCCTTCTTAAAGCAAGCCTTTTTGTGGAATTCTGCTGAAGACACAGCTGGGGTTATTCACAAGGATATGAGAAAATTATGAGAGTGTATGTGATTTCAAAAAAGGAGAAAGATGGAGAGAAATCCCTGGAAACACTAATTTTAGACTTTTTGAAATGGGAAGAAAAATGCAGAATCCAACAAGTGATGAACATCGCAGAGAGAAGGGGTGGTTAGCAACTCCAATTTCAACTTAAGAAATTGAAGAAATGTTGATAGCCTTGGAGGATGCAGAGTAACTCAACGTTTTCGACCACAGAACAGACAACCAAAGGTCAATTTCCTTTGTCCTTTGATGTTATAAGTGTTGATAAATTAGAAATGAGTGCAGGCATGCAGAAGTGAGCAGATCTTCAGTATGTGACAGCTTATTACAACATCTGCATCTCTGCCATTCCTTACTTTTCCTATCCCTAGGTATGTTTTATCCTCTCCCTGTACACTACACTCTGTATCCATTGCCACATTACATCTCATTAACAATTAAACCACCTTAGAGCATATATCCTCAACACAGATTTGTGGAGTGAGGAGTTGGGTGGGTGATTGGAAACAGCAAAGCAAGGGAATGGTGTTATTGATTTTTCTCACGGACTCTTGGCTCTTGAGCTCTTCTAAAGCCTACCTGAACTTCTCCTGGTTGACTTACTGAGCCCCTGTAATACACAGGGGAGAAGGCAAGGAATTGTGGCACCATGGAAAAGTAAGTTAGTTAAATATTAAATTGTAAAACAGAAATAGACTCACAAATAGAGAACAAACTGGTGGTTTGGTGGAGGGTGGGTGAAATAGGTGAAGGGAATTAAGAGGTACAAGTTTCCAGTTTTAAAATAAATCATGAGGATGAAAAGCACAGCATAGGGAATATAGTCAATAATATTGCAATCCCTTTGTATGGTGACAGATGGTAACTACAGGTACTGTGGTGAGCATTTTATAATGTATACAATTGTCAGATCACTATGTTGTATACCTGCAATTAATTTTGTATGTGAACTATTCAATAAAAATGTATTTGGTTGTAAAATGAATTGGTGATCATAAATTGAAACACTCACACTAGTAAGAGTGTTTAAATGTGAATTACTCCTTCAAACACAGAAAGTACTGATATAGCATTAATATTCATTGCCATTTTATTTTAAGGACAAATCCTTTGCGTGTTCTGCATGCCCTTTGTTTTCTGCTGAGTGAATAAGGTAGCAACTATACTTGAGAACATAGGTTGGAGGAGACTATATTGTTTTTCCTTATTTTGGTTCCATAATTAGGAGCAGTGTGGCATTTGGGTAGATTTTGCCCGTTAGTCAGAGTCTTCAGATTGCTGTTGGTCTTTTGTGTAACATGAGGTAGAAATTAAAGGAATATCTTCTTGGTATGAAGCTGAGCAAATTGAAATGTCTTTCTGCACATCTTGTTCTGAATTTATATCAGATGTAGAAGTGAACTGTGTGTCTTGCACTGAGCTTTGGCGGGAGGAACTACACTTAAAAACTGGCTTTTTGTCTTCCCACTGCAGGTTGTATAGGTTTTGGCTCTCAAGCTTCATGCTTGTTGGTTTGTTGTCTCTTGTTTGCATGGTATCTATCTGCATATCTTCTTTTTGGGTATCTGTGGATTTACGGTCTTGTTGGTTCTTATCTTGATCCTGACTGTCTTGAAACGGAATGCTTTGTAATTGTTGTCGAGTTATGGCATGCACAGCTTGGACTTCTTGTTGTAGAGCGGTCTGCTTTAGGGATTCTTCCTCTACTAGATCTTGGGTTTGCCGAATTTGAGATTCCCACTTTAGGGAACGTGGCATTTCTAATTGCGCTTCCTGCACTTTCCAATCTTTGCTTCTCCAGCCTTGAACTCTTGAACTCCAATCTTGGGACTTTTGGTCTAAAAATTGCCAGCCTTGGTATTCCTGGATTTGGAATTGTCCATCTTGATGTAGCTGCTCTTTGACTTGCAGGTCTTCAGCTTGCTGCATGTGTTTCACAAGGGATTGTCCCTTATAAACCTGTAGAGCTCTTTCTTGTCTTTCTTTGTATTGTTTTTTCAGGGATTGCTTCTCTTTGTCCTGTTGATCTTCATCTTGTCCATATGGGGATAGTTGCTTTTGGGGTTGTTCCCATAGGACCAGCTGGCCTTCAGATTGCTGATCTGGGTATTGTTTGTCTTGCTTAACTTGGATTTGCTTATCTGTGGAGTGCCTCTTTGGGGATAACCAGCCCTTGATGTGATCATCTAGGGATTTCCTTTTTGGGGATTCTTGGCCTTGAATTTGTAGGTCTGGGGATTTCTGTTTTGCATATTGCAAGGCTTTGTCTTGCTGCTCTAAATTCTGTGACTTTGGAGGTTGTGAATTTTTGTTTTGCCAGTCTAAGGCTTGCCACTTTGAGGATTTCCTGCTGTGGAATTCCTCCTTGGATTTCCATTCTTGGGTCAATAACTTGACTTCTGATTGCATGTCTTGATATGCTACCTGCATAAATTGCTGATTTTGTTGTTGAAGGGACTGCTGATCTAAGCGTTGAATATTAGAGGACTGTACAGCATGGAATGTTGGAGCTTCAAATAGCACGACTTGTGCTGGCAGAGCTGGTACTTGGGAAATCAGATCTTGGTTAGTTATGCCTTGGGCTGGTGCATATGGGGATAGCATGTCTTGGGGTGCCATGTTTTTAGATGGTGTATCTTGGTATGGTGGATTCCGGTATGATATGTCTTGGTATGCTGCCTTCTGAGATGGGAGGTCTAGGGATTGTACATCTTGGTATGATATGTCTTGGTATGGCATGTCTTCCGATGTCAGGCCATGAGGCTGTGTGACATAGGATTTTGGGGCTTGTACTGGCAGAGCTTGGGGTAGCAAGTCTTTGGGTGGTAACGCCTGGAGTTTTTTAGAGTGGGATGGAAAAACTTGGATTGGTGAAGCTGAGGACTGCAGCAATTGGGTTTGCTTTTTGGGGGGTTGTGTGACAGCAGATTTTAGGTCTTCATCTTTCAGTTGTTCAGTGTATGGAATATTTTCGGTGGGCTTCTTCTCCTCTGTGAGAGGCAAAACTTTCAGTTTAGTTTGTTCTTCTTGAAGTTGTGAAGGTGGAGGGTTATTTTTATGTTGTTCGTCTAGCATAGATACAGAAGATGTATAGTAAATATTGCTGCCTTTCCTCCTTGAATGTCGAAAGACTAAAGGATTTCTTGAGATTCTTAACTTGAAGAAAGCATAGCCTCCAATGAAAACAGGTTGCTTGTTTGTTGTTGCTATATCAGTAGAAGACTGTTCTTGAAGCTCAAATTGTATTGTAGCATTTTCTTCAGGGGCAGATGTTTCACTATCTTGAGTAATATCAGAAGGCAAGAAAAATATAATCTATAAAACCAAGGGGTAAGGAAAACATTAATGTAACAACCAACTTTTGATGTTCTTTTCTTCTTGTATTCACAAATGATTTTTCATCTCTGCCTTAAGATAGCACACAGAATATAACATCTACACAAGGAGTCAGAAAACAAATACCATTACCAGCACTGCCTTTGTCATCAACTCATTGGTTTTATTTTGAACAAGTCATCACCCACCACTATATCAAATATTGAAAAGAGGGAATTTGATTAAGATTTTCTGAAATATTCTTCCCATACTTAATATTATAAAGCATCTCAAAAATTTAAAATTATCTACTTGGTATTCATATAATCAGTTAAAAAAAAAGATTATTTCTTTCAGTGAGAGAAAGAGCAGTAGGGAGGGGCAGAGGATAAAGGAGAGAGAAACTCAAGCAGACTCTGCACTGAATGTGGGCTCAGTCTCAAGGTCTGACCTTGAGATCAGACCTGAACTGAAACCAAGAGTCCAATGCTTAACTGAATGTGCCACTCATACATTCAGTTTTATAATGATTTACTGTCCACCTACTAGATGAACGAGATTCTGGAGATAAAAATAATTAGATGTAGGTTTTTTCTATTAGGTGCTCACAATGGATAGATATACCAAGATATAAATAGATAGCAATACAATTTAGCAAATGTTATTATAGAAATCAGTATTAAGTGCTTTATGGGAATGAAGATGGTGACCTAAATTTGAGTGCCAGGAAATGCTTCATTAAGGAGTGGTATTTGATCCATGTCTTGATGGATGAGTAGGAAATTCCTTAGGCAAAAAGGTCAGATGAAGCAAGATAAAAATAGAAATCCAGGTAGAAAGAAACAGTGGGTAATAAAACAGCAGGTTATGATGCAGCATTGTGTCATGGCAGATGGTAAGCAGTTAGATATTGTTAGATAGTATGCTAGGTGCTGTAAATGGAATGTTTGTGTCTCTCCAGATTTGTATGTTGAAACCTAATCTCCAATGTGATGGTATTTAGAGGTAGGCTCTTTGGGAGGGAGATTAGATTATGGGGCTGGAGCCCTTGTACCATGGAGTTAGTGCCCTTGTAAGAGGACCCCAAAGAGCCCCCCTGCCCCGTACTCTATTCAAAGACACAGTGAGATTACCAGCTATGAACCAGGACTCTGAATATACCAGTTTTGATCTTTGACTTCGCAGGTTTCAGAACTATGAGTAATATATATTTGTTGTTTAAGGCCCTCTATCTTTGGTATAGCAGCCTGAATGAACTAAGGCATAAATAGATACCAAGAAGTGGGAGTGCCTCTGTAACAAATATCTAAAAATGTAGGAGCAGATTTGGAACTGGATAATGTTTGGAGACTGGAAGAGTTTGGAGGTGCATACCAGAAAAAGCTGTGAATGGACCATTAAGGACAATTATGGTGAGGGCCCAGGAAGAAAAAAGGAGAGCCAGAGAGATAAAATCTATTTTCTTAGAGAATATCTAAGTAATCCTGAACGAGATGTTGGTGGAAATATGAAAGATAAAGGTCATTCTGATGAGATCTCAGACAGCAATGAAGACTAAGTTATTAGAAACTAGAAGAAAAGTGATCTTGGCTGTAAAGTGGCAAAGAACTTGGCCGAATTATATTTGTGTTCTAGTGTTTTATGGAAGGTAAAACTTGTAATAGTGAATAAAGTGATGAAATTTCATGTAGTAAATGATATTATTAATAATGAATAATAAGTATTTTATGAAATAAATAATGAAATTTAGCTGAAGCTATTTCTAAACAGTGCTGAATGTGAGACTTATCTCCTTTGGACAGCTAATAATAAAATGTGAGAAGAGAGAAATTACTTAAAAATGGAATTGTTAAGCAAAAAGGAAACAGGACTTAATTGTTTGGAAGATTCCCAGTTTAACCATACTGCAGAAAATGAGAACACTAAGAATCTGACCAAGTGACTTGTTCGATGAAGAAACTGGTATGGATCAGCCATCTCAACAATAACCAGAACATGTTCTCCAAAACAATGCAAGAATGACACCAAAGGTGATTCAGAGAGCATCAGGGCCGCCACTCCTATCATGCGCCCAGAGTAAAGGGCCCTGGGAGAAGAATGGTTTTGAAGGATAAGACCACCTCTCTGGTTTCAAGCTAATCCAGGATGCCCCTTCTCAGTGTCTCTGAGTTGGGCCACTGCAGAGTCCTGCTGCATGACTGCAACCAGCTGAGCCATGGGATCATGACCACTTCCACTGAGATTTCAAAAGACAGTGCTTCCCCGACAGAGCCATGGGTTTGGGACCCCAACCCAGAAGAGCTACAGGCATGGGACTCCTGCCCAGGAGAGCCACAGGGCCCAGGCAGAGAGCAGCTGCAGGGGTAGACCTGAGGTGAAAAGTTACTGTGGTGCCTTAATGCTAAGCCACAGTGAAGATGTCACTCCCCAGTGAGCTTGGAAGTCAGAGCATTGAGTCAAAGAGGATTATTCTTGCCTTAAGGTTTGTTCTGCCCTGTTAGGCTTTAGACATAAGTGGGACTTGAACTTCTTTTATTTGTTAAATTAAAAAAAAAATTTTTTTTTTTTTGCAATTTCTCCCTTTTAGAAGAATATACCATTGTATTTTGGAAGTTCAGTGTCATAACATGTTTGGTTTCATAGGTTCACAGCTAGAGGGAAATTTGCTTCAGGATGGATCGTATGTTCAGTCTTACCCCTATCTGATTTAGATGATACTTATATGAGACTTTGGACTTGACTTTAAAGTTAGTGCTGAAAAAAGATAAACCTTGTGGGCCTATTGGGATGGAAATAATATATAAATAATATATGAAAAGGACATGAATTTGGGGAGTGGGAAGGGATGGAATACTATGGATTGAATGTGTTCCCCCTAAATTTGTAACTTAAACTTAATCCCCAGTGTGATGGTATTTCGAGGTGGGGCCTTTGGGACATGATTAGATTATGAGTTTTTATAAAAAGAAACCCAGATAGTGACCTTTCCCTTCCCTTCATGTGAAGACACAGTGAGAACATGGTATCTATGAACCAAGAAGTGGGCACCCACCAGGCTCTGAATCTACTAGCACTCTGATCTTGCACTTCCAGCCTCCAGAACTCGGAGAAATTTTTGTTATTCAAGCTACCTAGTCCGTGGTATTTTTGTTATAGCAACATGAATGTACCAAGACCCTGGGCCAGGAAATTTGAGCTTTCCTCTACAGACAAGTGAGATCTATGGAAATTTTTTAAACAACTAAATGACAGCAGCTGATACAATCTTTAGCCAATGCTTCTCATTCTTCCCATTTTCTCTTTTTCCTTTTTTTTTTTTTTTTTTGAGAGTGGTTGACATTACAGACCAATCTACTGAGTCCTGTCAGCCTGCAGCCTGTGTCCTTTCTAAGGTCAACCACAGAGTCAGAATAGACTACTTGTTCTATTTGATGAAGTGATTGGAATTCTGAGTGATTAAATGACCTAATTATGGTTGCCTATTTGATTGATGGCTGGTCTAAAATGAATCTTCATGTTCTCTTATATTACACATTGTCATTCCCAACTTCTAATTGGTTTTCACATCTATATTTTATCACCATTGGAAAGGTATTTATGTGATACATTTTTACTCATCCTCAAACCTTTGTTTCATTTGAAGAGTAATTTTTTTTCACTTGTTAAAATATTTAGAAGCATGAATTATAAGTTCTTTAACTTTATTCAAGATTTTAAGTGTATAACTTTAAATGTACTCATCAGTGATTACCAGGTGCTGGATAAGTTTTCAAAGTCGTCTCAAGTAATACATATAGTATTCCTATGAGGTTATTTGAGAGAACTGAGTTCAGCCAGTGTCTAGGAGTCATATACTGCAGTTGAATTCTGGATTCTGTGCTTTTCTCTCCATCTAATCTATCCTAATTTCTAATACATGCTTCTTTATAATAACCACTTCACGACCTTATTCCAGGGTGGCTATTACTGAAGACTATATAAAATAATGCTTTAGGCATGGTGATTGGCACAGAGAACTTAATCCATAAATACTAAGAGTTCCCATTCCCTTTCCTCTTTTTGAGTTCAGAGTGCATATTACGTAGTACCTTTGTATTCTCTGCTGTACTTTGCAGATTGCTATGCCATTAAAAAGCCCTTTTTGTGGAATTAAATTGAGTAGTTATTCAGTGTGAGTAATTTGTTTTAATATTGCTCCTAAAGGGTTTTGTATTCTCCTGTGGTTGTATCAAGAAAAGAACAACACATCAAATACCTGGGCTGAGATAATATTATAAAAACACAAGCTTGACATGAAAAATGATAAAAGTTGATGCTCCTTCAAGATAAAAAAAAAGTTGCCTACAAATGAGGATAAATTTAGTTTATGAAAACCCTATAAGTAACATCATATTTAAAGGTAAAATGTAAAACTTTCAATCTATGGTTTTGAACACGAGAAGATTGGCTATACTCAGCATTAAAAAAAATTGTGCTGGAGGCTCTACACGGTGCAAAAATCAAGAAAAATAAGGAATAAAATTTGCAGATAAAAATGTTTTTATTTACTAGTATAATCATTGTCTACTTAGAAAATTCTAGGAAATCTATATAAATGCTACTAGAATTAATAAGTTTATTAAAGTCTTAGTATGCTGGTATATAAAAATAAATTGCATTTCTATATGTAGGAATAGATACTAGGAAAATAAAGTTTTAAAATACATGTACAATAACAAGAAAAAACATGAAATACTTAGGGATAAATTTAACAAAATATGAAAACTACAATATATTGCTGAGAGAAATCAAAGGAAATGTAAGAAAATGTAGATGCATTCTATGACATGGGCAAGCAGACTAAATATTACTAATAAATAAATGTTTCCTAAATCATTTATAAGTCTAGTGAAACTCCAGTCAAAAGCCTAACAACATTTTTTAAGGAATTGATAAACTAATTCTAAAACTTATATGGAAATCTATAGGATGTAGGCTAGCCAAAAATGATTTTGAAAACAACAAATTTAGAAGATTGACACTATGTGATTTTAAGAATTATTCTGGGGGAACCTCAGAGAAGAAAACAGAATAGGAAGCTCCTAGAATCTGCCTGTTCAGAGACAACAGTTGTACTGGTAGAAGCACTCTGAAATAACTATTTTGCAACTCTGGATTCTATGTGAACACTTGCAGCATCCAGATGAAAGCTTGGCTGGTAGATTCATGGCTTTTGTCTGTCAATTTAAACCTTTAGCAAGGTAGTGACTACTTATCTCTCACTCCAAGTCCCTGACAGGCAGCTGGGAGGTAGCAACCCATGCTGCTGGAGCCAGGGTAGGCAATTAGTGTCATGTTTTCCAAATATCAAGTTTTCCGTATTCTTACTGTGGATTGCTGCTTCTGATCACTGATATGTAGGCACAGAGGCTAGGTGCCATTATTTTGACCCATATTGGCTAAAACAGTTTGTAGAGGAAATTATTCAACTTCCAACTATTTTTGCTTGGGTTTTGGGTTAATTTTGTTTTCTTGATATTTAAAAACAATGGTATTTATGGGAGAATGTAGAAACCCACCATGCATCCCCAGAAAATGAGAAGACCTGAAGCTTTCCTCTCAGGCTTATCTCTGGCACAGAGATGTTTTACAATAAAAACAAACAAGCAAAACCACCCAGCAAAACCCTAAGGCAGATGGATAATCTGATCTCCAGAGTTAACACATTATAAGATTCAAATAATGACTTTTCAATAAAAGAAGGTATACAAAGAATCAGGAAAGTATGGTCTATTCAGTGGAACAAAACTAATGAACACAAACATACCCAAGAAATCCCAGACTTCGTGTTTATGAGACAAAGACTTTCAAACAACTATAATAAGGATGCTAAAAGGGCTAAAGAAAGTCATAGGAAAATGATGTATGAACAAAATGAGAATATCAATAAGGAGATATAAATTATAAAACAGAACTCAAAGGAGTTTCTGGAGCCAAAAAGTACAATAAAATATACACTAAGGGGTTCCAAAACAGATTTGAGGAAGCAGAAGAAATAACCAATGAACTTGAAGATAGAACAATTGAAATTATTGAGGAATTATTGAGGAACAGAATAAGAATTTACAAAAGTGAACAGTCCAAGTGTCTTGCTATAAGGTATATAGGAAACCCAAAATGGTAGTAGTTCTTCTTTGCTAGTATTTACTTTAAATGTGAAAGGTTTAAACTCTCCAGTCAAGAGACAGGGATTGGCTAAATGGATTAAAACAAAACAAAACAGTTCAGTTATATACTGTGTACAAGAGACTCACTGTAGCTCCAAAGGCACAAAGAGATTGAAAGTGAAATTATTGAAAAATTATTCGATGCAAATAGCAACCAAAGGAAAGCTTGGGGAGGGGCTACACTAATATCAGATAAACTTTAAACCAAAAAAATTGTAGGAGACAATGAAGGACTTTATATATTAATAAAAGTTTCAATAGAAGATGAGGATATAACAATTAAAAACGTTTACACATCTGATAACAGACCCTCGAAATATATGAAGCAAAATTGGTAAAGTGCAAGAGAGAGATAGACTATTTGACCAGAATAGTTGGAAGCTTCTACACTCCACTTTCAAAATTCGTAGAATGACCAGACAGATGATAAGTACAGAAACAGAGGGTTAAACAACACAGTAAACCAATTAGACTTGACAGACGTGAACTGAACATTCCAACCAACAACAGCAAAAAGCACATTCACGTGGGACATTCTTCAGGATAGACTACATAGTATGTCACAGAACAAGTCTTGATAGATTTAAAAGATTAAAAGATACTATACAAAGTACCTTTTCTGTCCATACCTGGATGAAGACAGAAACTAATAATACAAGGAAAACTGAAAAATTCACAAATATTAAAGAAGAATTAATACTACTCCTTCTCTTAATGCTTCTAAAAAACTGAAGAGAAGGGGAAAATTTCCAATTCATGCTATGAGGCTGACTTTACTCTGATACCAAAGCCAGATAAAGACATTGCAAGGATAGAAAATTGTCAGTGTTCCTATCAAAATTCAACAGCCTTTTTCTCAAAAATGGCAAAATCATTTCTCAGATTCATATGGAATTCCAGAGGGCCCAAGTGGTCAAAAAACATCTTGGAAAAAAATAATGTTGAAAGAATCACACTTCCCAACTTTGAAACTTAATCCCAACTACAGTAAATAAGACAGTATGGTTCTGGCATAAAGGCAGACATATAGACAAATGGAGTCAAACACAGAGTCAAGAAATAAACTCTTATGTATGGTAGATGGATTTTTTAAAAAAGATTTATTTGAGGGAGAGAGAGAGTTTATGGGAAGGGGCAGAGGGAGAGGGAGAGAGAATCCCAAGCAGATTCTGCCCTGAGCATGGATCCTGACACAGAGCTCAGTCCCATGACCCCAAGATCATGACCTGAGCTGAAACCAAGAGTCAGATGCTCAACTGACTGTGCCACCTCATAGATTTTTGACAAGAGTGCTAAGACCATTCAGTAGGGGAAAGGATAGTCTCAACAAACAGTGCTGGAAAACCATATATCCACATGCAAAAAAATGAATTTAGAACCTTTCCTTACACCATATATAAAATTGAACTCAAAATGGACAAAAAAATCTAGTGCTAAAAGTAGCCAAATCTACAAAACTCATAGAAAATATTGAGGGACTTCTTCATGACATTGGATTTGGCAGTGATTTCATGGATATGACACTAAAAGCACAGACAACAAAAGAAACAAGTAGTAATTGAAACTCATCAGAATTAAGAATGGTTGTGCATCAGAAAATGCTGCCAAGAAGAGAAAAAGACCACTTAGAGAATGACAGAGGATATTTACAAATCATATGCCAACTAAGGGGTTAATATCTAGAATATAAAAAAGAACTCCTACAGTTCAACAACAACATCAAAATAATCCAATTAAAAACGTGCAAAGGAGGGGCACTTGGGTGGCTCAGTGGGTTAAAGCCTCTGCCTTCGGCTTGGGTCATGATCTCAGGGTCCTAGGATTGAGCCCCACATCAGGCTCTCTGCTCATCAGGGAGCCTGCTTCTCCCTTTCTCTCTCTGTCTGCCTCTCTGCCTACTTGTGATCTCATCTGTCAAATAAATAAAATCTTTTAAAAAATGTGGAAAGGAATATAATAAACATTTCTCCAAAGAAGATATACAATCAATAGGTACATGAGCAGGTGCTCAACATCACTAATTGCTGGGAAGTTCAAATCAAAATCATGATGAGCTATCTACCACAACATACCCATTAAGATGGTTATTATAATGAAAAGATAGGAAATAGCAAATGTTCATGAGGATGTGGAGAAATTGGAACCCTTGTGCACTCCTGATGGGAATGTAAAATGATGCAGCCATTGTCAAAACGTTTTTGCAGTTTCTCCAAAAGTTAAATACAGAACTACCACATGACTCAGGAATTACACTCTTAGATATGTATCCAAAATAATTGACTAGAACAGATATTTGTACACCAATATTCCCACAGACATTTTTCACAATAGCCAAATGGTACAAAAAAGTGGTGTCCATCAATAATTGAAGCTAGACAAAATGTGAAATATACACAAAATGGACTACTGTTCATCCATAAAAGGAATGAAATTTTGATAGATGAATATTAATGAACCTGAAAAACATTATTAGTAGAGTAAAACAGATACAGAAGGAAAAGTATTATATGATTCCACTTTTATGAATTATTTGAATAATCAGTAGATAATGGAAAGTAGATGGAGAAACATAAAATAGACTAGAAGCTACCAGGGGCTGGAAGGAGGAGGAAAGGGGCATAGTGTTTATGGGCACAGAGATTGTACTGGGATAATGGAAAAGTTTGGGCATAGGTAGTGGTGACGGTTTCACATCATTCTGAATATATTTAATGCCACTGGATGTATATTTAACAAATGACTAAAATGATAACTAGTATGTTATGTATATTTTACCACAATAAAAAAAGGTTACTATACTAAAGCTGTAGGAATTAGGACAGTGTGGAATATGTGGAAGAATAGACATATAGATCAATTGGGACAAGGTAGCATCCACAAGAGACCTATAAATAAGAGGTCAGTTGATTTTCAGCCAATGTACCAAGGTAATGGGGGAAACCAATGCATTTTCCAACAAATAGCATTGGCACAGCTGGGTATCTCTATGGTGGGGGGGTTGCATGAACGTCTTACCTTACTGCTGCATAGCATGTAAAAGTTAACTTGAAATCTGTTATAGACCTAAATACAAAAGCTAATTCTACAAGAAAATAGAGAAGAAAATCTTCACAATCTTGGTATAGGGAAAGCTTTGTTAAAACACAAAAAGGACTAACCATAAAAGAAAATAAATCATAAATTGGACTTCAACAAATTTGTTATTTGAAAGAAACAATTAAGAAAATAAAAAAGGCAAACCAAGCCTGGGAAAAATGTTAGCAATACACCTATTTCAAAAAAGGACTTTTATTAAGAATCATTTAAGTTCTTATAACTCAATAAGATAATGTAATAAAAGTTGGCTAACGATTTGAACACATATCTCCAAAAAAAAAAGATATACAAATGGACAATAAACACAAAAATAGTCATTGACATAATGTCATCAGGGAAATTTAAATTAAAACTACAATGAGATTCCACTATATGCCCACTAGAAAAGCAAAGTTATTAATATAACTGGCAATTCCAAGTGTCGGTACTTATATGGAGCAGCCTGGCAGGGAGAAAAGGAGCTATATCTGAACAGAGATGACTGGATAGCAGAGAAGACAGGAAAAAGAAACGTAGTTATCTCAAAAGGTAGAGTGAACCATCAATGTTATATACCTCTCATATATTGCTGATAAGAGTGCAAAATGATACAGCCGCTTTGGAGAACTGTTTGACATTTTCTTACAAAGTTAAACGTCCCCTTGCCATCTGACCTAGCAACCAAATCCAAGATATGATGCTCCAAGAGAAATGAAACCACATGTCTACACAAAGACATGAACTCAAATGTTCCTGGCAAGCAAGTGCCCGTCAGGAAGTACATGGATAAACAAATTGTGGAGTGCCCTCACGTAAAAGGAACACAGTATTGATACATGCAACATCATGGGTGAAGCTCATGAAAGTGTTGCTTGGAGAAAGGAGCCCAGACACAAAAAAAAGAGGACTTATTTATAATCCATGTACATGAATTTGAAAAAGTAAAAACTAATCAAGACAGAGATAACGGGGGCGCCTGGGTGGCTCAGTGGGTTAAAGCCTCTGCTTTCGGCTCAGGTCATGGTCTCAGGGTCCTAGGATTGAGCCCCGCATTGGGCTCTCTGCTCAGCAGGGAGCCTGCTTCCTCCTCTCTCTCTGCCTGCTTCTCTGCCTACTTGTGATCTGTCTGTCAAATAAATAAATAAAATCTTAAAAAAAAAAAAAGAGATACTGACTGTGAAGAGGTTCCAGAGAATCTTTTGGAGTGATAGGAATGCACTAAATATTTTTTTAAGATTTATTTATTTATTGGAAAGAGAGAGAGAGAGAGAGAGCACAAACAAGGGAACAGCAGAGGGAGAGGGAGAAGGAAGCTCCCCAATGACCAGAGAGCCCGATGTGGGGGTGGATCCCAGGACCCAGAGATCATGACCGGAGCTGAAGGCAGACATTCAATCAACTGATCCACCCCGGTGTCCCAGGAATTCACTATCTTGATTATGATGGTAGTAAAACAGGGGTTTATAACTTGTCTTAACTTTTTGAATTAGGTATTCTTTTTTTTTTTAAGATTTTATTTATTTATTTGACAGACAGAGATCACAAGTAGGCAGAGAGGCAGGCAGAGAGAGGAAGGGAAGCAGGCTCCCCGCTGAGCAGAGACCCTGATGTGGGGCTCGATCCCAGGACCCTGAGATCATGACCTGAGCCGAAGGCAGAGGCATTAACCCACTAAGCCACCCAGGCGCCCTTTGGATTAGGTATTCTTAAAATGGGTAAATTAGACTGTTAATAAACTATACTTCTATAAAATTAATGTAAAAAAGAAAAAAAAAACCCACCTAACACAGGGTGTGGAACTGTTTTGGGATTTAGAGAACAGGTTCTGGACCCTCTTTATTTTAGTCAAAACCGTGATGTTCTGTGACACCGGAGAGGGTGCTCTTTGTGCTTTAGTTCTTTCATAGGTCAAATAGGGAGTCTTGATAGGTTTGATAAGTATCACTGTTAAATATTTTTCTTCTCTGCTTCCACTCTGATGAGGGGATTGTCTCACACACCCTTATGGCCTAGGAATAAGCTCCCCATGACATAATAATATAGGTTCCCATTAAGTCTGTTTCTCTTCATTTATTTTGTCAGGGAGATAAGGAGCTGTGTCTGAACAGAGTCTACCAGATATCGTAGAGGGCAGGAAAAAGAAGCATCATTATCTCCCAGTGCGGAATGAGCCATCAATGTTAAGCTTTTCTCTCCTTGACCCTCTATAATTTCTAGTTCAGCATCTGAGAATAGTGCTCTGGCAACTAATAGGCCAGAGGTCATCTTGCAGCATCCCAGCTGGAACCCATTCTTCTAACAACACTGAACGCACCTCATCAGAGTTTGTCCAGCACTTGCTTCTGAAGGAGGCGATAGTCACCGCGATGCTGAGCTCCACTATGCTGATGATCAGTAAGACCGACAAGATTCCCTGCAAGTCATGAGGATGGCGTTTGGAATGAAAGCTGTATCATTTTAAAGGTATAAGCCAAAGACTATTTATACTGTATGACCAGCTAGGGGAAAACTCACATTTTATATGCTCCCATAGCCATCAATGATTGAACAATTTTCATCTTATGTCTTTTTGATAAGCAGAGGTAACAAACTCCAGTGCTTATAGGAGCCAGGCAACCATCCCAAATGAGTGGAACAGTTAGGAGGCAAGACAGTCGAGAATAAGGGTATTCCTAGAATGTTTCCATTAATCAGTTCTGAGCAATAGTTAACCATGTGGGAACATGGGCCCCATGATGTTTTTTTTCTTTCCTAACGAAGCTGGATATGCATATTTTTAATGTGAAATTTTCCAGCTATTCATTGACTTGTGTGTACCAAGTAGAACATATCTGCAGGCTGGATATAGCCCACAGATTGCTGTTTTGCACACTCTGCTTTAAGTTAAGAGCTAGATCAAAAATCAGGGTAAGAAGTAGCATGGTGTCCAGAAAGCTTGGGCTGAGGGCACTGTAAGAACTGGGTGCAGTCAGGCCACACTTAACCTGGTCAAAGAACTGGGTTTGTCTGAACCTTGGTCTCGCTGCAGTACATTCAGAGGCTTGGGTATTCTCCCATTTGTTGGTAAAACTGAAATGTATGAAGTGTCTACTATAAATTTGCTGTTGGGGAAGATAGACCAGCCCTGGTCATTGTGGAACTTAGATCATAATAAGGGAGGCAGACAGTGAAAAATAATTAGACAATTATTTACTTAACTAAGTTGTGATAAGCGTCATAATTAAGTATTGGGAACTACACCCTACTATAATGGGAGATCCCAACAAGCCTGTACTGGGAAGGGTAGAGGGCAATCAGGAAGGACTTCTGAGGTTCAAGAACAAGGAGGAGTTTTAATTGGGGGAGGTGTGGAAAAGGGTTGGAACCAGGCCAGAAAACACTGGAAGCAAGAGAAAGCTGGTCTTATGGTCCTGGGACAGTGAGTATTTAACACATTAAGGAATTTGAGAAGTACCGGATGTGAGGAGTAAGAAAGATAAAGACCTGGAACAGTGTTGGAAAGGTAGGCTAGGTAGGTGTTACAGGGTCTTGTAAGCCTTTTAAGATTTGGATTTTAATTCTGTGTTTCACAAAAAGTCACTTATTCCTAGGCCATCAGACTTGCATTTTTAAATGATGGCTTTGGTCATGGTGTAGACAGTGGATTGGTCTTGGAGACAGAGGTCCATTCAGGAGATGTCTAGAGCCCACTGATCTGGCTTTTTTTTTTTTTTTAAAGTTTATTTGTGACATTTAAATTACACCAAGGAATAGCAGCATCATACACCTGAGATTTTGGAACAGATTCTCCCTGATTATATATACAGAAACTAATCCTGCAGTTGCCATCTGAGCAGAGTAAAAAATCTGGACATTTAGCACTTTCAGTGTACAGTTTCTTCCTGATACTTACTAACTAACTTCCTGATACTTACATTACTAACATAATGTACAGTAGTGGTCTCCTGTCCACTAGATAAAAGAGTAAGGGATTATAATGCTCTATGTCTTGGCCCAATTAGGACAATATTATGTTCCTCATATAGTTTTCTGGCTTTCCTTAGTAACTTTTTTTGAGTCTAATTCTGGAATTTATCTCAGAATATATGAGCATTCTTTAGGCTCGCTTTTATGGATGATTATAAGGATAAATAAGATCTTGTATCCAGGAACAGGTAGCTCTTCTCTCTTTCCTTCTTTTTGGGGGGAGACATTTCCTGTGATTCTTTTTCACTTCCATCCAAGCAGGTCAAATCTCATTAACATTTTAGGAACAAATCCTTCAAGATGTGGCTGACAGAAATAAAATGAAAGCCAGGATTTTATTGGGGAAGTAAAGGGCAAGGCCTTTTGGAGTCCTTGACATTCATAAAAATGATGTCATTGAATGCTTACTAGATAAATACTGAAAACTACACCTACAGTTGTATTTCCTGGCAATAATGATACATCTTGTCTGCTGTAATGAATAAAATTGTTACATTTGTGTAAAATAACTTATGTTCTAAAATTATTAGAATACTTTATTAAGTAGCTCAAACACCTATTAAGTGGCTCCCACTATATTTTGTTTTTAGTATTAATTGGGTAAACTTTATTTTTTTTTAAATTTATTTATTTATTTTTATTTTTTGATGTTTTAATTTTTAATTTATTAATTTTTTATTTTTTATAAACATATATTTTTATCCCAGGGGTAAACTTTATTTTTTAAGGATTTTATTTATTTATTTGAGAGAGAGAGAGAGATCATGTGAGAGAGGGCACAAGCTAGGGGAGGGACCGAGGGAGAGGGAGAGGCAGACTCCCCACTGATCAGAGAGACCCATGCGATGCTGGGTTTGATAACAGTTCATTGAGATCACGACCTTAGCCAAAGGCAGCCGCTTAACCAACTAAGGCAACCAGGTGCCCCAGTTGGGTAAACTTTTTAGATCATTTTGTCCTCACTGATTCTTTAAAGGCAAAATTTAATCCAATCTATGTCAGTAATAATGGTAATAACCAAAACCTATTGACTGTTTACACTGTGACAGACGGTTCTAATTTAAGTAATCCTCATGACAACCCAATGCAGGACATATTCTTAACATCTTCATTTTCCACAAAAGAAAACTGGGGCTCAGAGAACTTACAAAAGTCAGATTCAGATCCTGAATCACAATATAGTTCTCAACAGTCAGCTCAAATGCTAACTCAACTTCTATTCTTGGAATCAAAATTATATGAATTGATGCATCGTGAACGTAGTTCAAATAAGATTGTACAGATTCACGTTACAGAGTAGGACCACTTACATTGAAAAGAACTCTACCTATGACACATATTCCCTCGAGGGAAGGCGTCTGACAATACTTGTGTTGATATCTGTAGCTGATAATGGTTAGAGTAATCCCAGCCACTGCAGCCAAGCAACTGATGACATTCATGACCATGATACCTTGTCTCTGAAAAAGAGTTTTTGAAATAATATTAAAATAAATAAAACCCAACCCAAACCAAAAATACCTTGTAAGAAATTCTTAGTGCCTTTGTCTTTCCAGATACTCCTCAGGGATGAATTCCTTTGTCAAGTCAGTATGCCTGAAAAGCATGATGTTAAATCCTGATTCATTGAATTCAGAAGAGAAACTAAGTTTTAGAATGAGCTAGGAAGACAAGAATGAGGACAGGTAGAGAAGAAGGAATGCTCTATGGCTAATGCTAAAGAAAACATTCACTCTGTCCTATTACACGGTCTTTCATAATCTACAAGCAAAATGGTGTGTCAGGAACTATCTTCGCCTTATAATTAGACCTGATTTTGAGTCCTATTAAACTAGGACCTTGTACAAGGTAACTTAATCCCTGGGAAATCTCAATTTTTACCCTCAAAAAAAATGAGAATAATGTCACTAATTTATCCACTTATTCACTTATTTTAACAAGTGTTCAGTGTGCCCCAACTACGTGTCCCAGCACTGCCTTAGGAAAAGAAAATGCCAGGAAGGGGGAACTGTCTTATTCATACCTACTCCCAGCACTGCTATTGCTTTTTTATTTATTTTTTTAAAATTTTTAAAATTATTTTTATTAACATATAATGTGTTATTTGCCCCAGGGAGTAGAGGTCTGTGAATGGTCATGCTATTGCTTTTATAAAGGAAAAACAAAGAAAAGCCCCATATCTCAATTCAGTAGATCATTACTCTTCTTGATTTATGCATGCCTGTTGTGATGGGCAAGGCAGTGGTGCATTTACAGAGCCTGTCCTGTCCAGGAGAAGCTGTGGCTTAGTGTGGCAGGACTTAGAAGCATACCTATGACTTCATGCTTAGCCCATGCCCAGGTCTTTACTACACACAGGCATTTTCGGTAGAAAATGCACAGGGACATACAAATGTTCTGTTTCTATCAATCCTCAGTTTTTCGCGCTTTCTGAGCTCTGTTCTGGCTCCCATAGGACGTTTAATGGACAAAAATTTCTAAGAAAGCAATCCCCCATGTGCTTTTGGCTCTATGGTCTACAAAAAAATATCCCAGTCTTTGTCTTATCTGATCCTCATTATGGTTTTGTGATGTAGGCAGACCACTGCTTATCCCCACATGACAGCTGAATAAGATTCAGAGACTAAGTGATTGTGAGTAATCCTGCAGTTGGTGGAAGAGCTGGGATGGAAAACCGGACCTTCTGATGCCCAAAATTCAGGGTTCTTGCACCATGTTTTCCTGCCTGCCTTCATCTGTGCAGCTCTCAGTGAGTGGGGGATGGGTCTGCCTACCCTTAGTTTATTCCTGAGCTTTGAAGGGAATCCATATGGTGGGAAGAACAGCATCTGGACCTATCTGCATTGTCTGTATTTATTTCTACAGGTAGAGAGAGATGGTGGCTTTCATGCTCTCAGAACTTTCCTATGGTCTGTCACTATCCTTAGAGGAAAGTGGCAAAGGATCATAAAAACACAGTTAAAATGGCTTTAAAAGAACCCTTACATCTCCAGAGCCTTAAAAAAATGAGTTGGCTGTATCAAATTTAATCAGCAAAGTAACAGGACTCTCATTGGCTCTCCCCATTGCTTGACCCCTTATTGGTCACCCTGCTGTATATAAGCTAAGGAAGTTGATTAAATAAATGGAAATGAAGCATTAACACTAAAAAAAAAAATGAGTTGTTAGAAAGGAGTACAAATGTCAAGTATCTTTTATACATAATATCTTTTTTAAAAAAGATTTTGTTTATTTGAGAGAGAGAGCAGAGTGAGAGAGAGCACGAGCAGGGGTGAGGAACAGAGGGAGAGGGAAACGCAGACTCCCCACTGAGCAGGAAACCCAATGCAGGGCTTGATCCCAGGACCCTGAAATCATGACCTGAGCCAAAGGCAGACGCTGAAGCCCCTGAGCCACCCAGGCACTCCTATATGTAATATCTTATTAAATTCTCAGAATAACCCTTTGAAGTAGGTACTTTAGGTACTTTTCCCTCTAAGTTGACACAGGAATGAGTGTTAGCCTTGATTCTATCCCAGAATGATCTGGCATCAATGTCAGACTCTTTCCTTCAGACTTTGGGCAGGTCCCAAAGAAAATCTGTAGGTAGGGGTGAGGGGCAGGGAGATTACAGCGATCCTGGGACTGGTTTTGGTTAGAATCGAGTTTCCCAAACTTGGCACTACAGACATTTTGGGCTAGATCATTTATTTTTTGTAATGATGGACTTTATTGTGCACTTTAGGATGTTTAGGCACATTCCTGACTTCTACGCCTGGGTAACAATAGTACCCTGCAACCCAGTTGTGAAAACTAAAAATGTCTTCAGATACTGTCAGATATTTCTGGGGGAGGAGGCAAAATTATTCCCAGTTAAGAACCATTGAGTTAGAGGAATGTAGACTGGTTTCCAACAAATAACTCTCTCACAATACTTGACCAGGGAAATGGGAACCAGTAGAAGGGTGAAGGCTGATGGCCTTCACCTTGACACAAATAGCAGTGTCCTGAACTGCAGATTTGGTGTCTAAAGATTTTCCTGGGAGATCCTTTCTTACGAAAGACTTTATATACAAAGATGATGTAAAGCAAGTAGAAGGTCATAAATTATAAAGAAGTCACAAAAGTAACTTACCTGGCATTTTCCCTTTTCATGTGCTCCTGTGATAAGGCATCCTGTAACAACATACTGTTAAGAAGAAAAGATATAAAAGTTAACAGATGATGTCCTTGACTCCCTTACAATATAATCTCCAAAGTAAATTATATTGTAATATCGCATATTGTAATTTCCTTTGGAGATTCTATTGTAGTCTATATGTCTGTGACTCTCCTCGACCGTATAGTCTTTCGACCTGAGCATCAAGGAGGAAGAATAGTAGGCACTGATATAAGATGAAATATTGTGTTGGGCATAGGCAGCACTGAACAACATCCCTTTTGCCAGGGGCAGCGGAAGAGTCAGCCTCCTCCTTAACGTCCCAGACATACCACCCAGATGTTTTGCCTGGCTGGGCTCTAAACAGGAAGATAATTCTGGGCTCTGGGCCTGGTGGAGAGAAGGGACAGGTGAGCTGTGTCTGCTCTAGCTGATGGAGGGAGAATTTCTCATGCCACTTATTTATCTGGAATGTAAAGAGTCTACCTATCTATGGACCCTCAGGGTGCTCTTATATCTTGGCCATGGTAATCCTCATCAAAATATCCAACATTTTTCACAGAACTAGAACAAATAATACAGAAGTACTGAATTTGTTTGGAACCACAAAAGACCCTGAACAGCCAAAGCAATCTTGAGAAAGAAAAACAAAGCTGGAGGTATCACAGTTCCAGATTTCAAGATATCATACAAAGTTGCAGTAATTAAAACAGTATGGTACCAGCACAAAAATAGACATAGAGATCATAAAGAGCTCAGAAAGAAACCTATGACTATAGGTTCAGTTAATCTGGGAAAAAAGAGGGAAGAATAAATAATGGGTAAAAGACAGCCTCTTCAATGAATGATGCTGGGAAAACTGGGCAGCTACATGTAAAAAAGAATGAAACTGGACCACTTTCTTTAGCACCATATACAAAAATAAACTCAAAATGGATTAAACACCTAAACCTGAAACTATAAAAATCTTAGAAGGGAACATAGGCAGTAATTCTTCTGACACTGGCCATAGAAACATTTTTCTGGACGTGTCTCCTAAGGCAAGGGTTTAACAAAAGCAAAAATAAAATTATTGGGATTACCTCAAAATAAAAGCTTTTGCACAGTGAAGGAAACCATCAACAAAATTTTAAAAGATAACCTACTGAATGGGAGAAGATTTTTGCAAATGATATATCCAATAAGGGATTAATATCCAAAATATAAAAAGAATTTACACAACTCAACACACACACACACAAAAAGCAAACAATGTGATTAAAAAATGGGCAGAGGAACTGAATAGACATTTTCCCAAAGAAGACATATACATGGCCAACAGACACATGAAAAGAGCAAATCAAAACCATAATTGGGATATCATCTTATACCTGTTAAGATGACTAAAATAAAAAAGATAAGAAATAACAAATCTCAATGAGAATGTGGAGAAAAAGGAACTCTCATGTAATGCCACTGTGGAAAATAGTGTGGAGGTTCTCTAAAAAATTAAAAATAGAAAAACTGTATGATATAGTAATTCCACCATTATTTATCAAGAAAACAAGAAAACGCTAATTCAAAAAATATATATATGCACCCTTATGTTTATTGCAGCATTATTTACAATCACCAAGATATGGAAGCAACCTAAGTGTCTACTGATAGACAAATTGATAAGGAAGATGTGGTATATACAGTGGAATATTACACAGTATTGAAAAGGATGAGTTTGTGCCATTTGAGACAACATGGATGGGACTAGAAAGTATGAGTGAAATAAGTCACACGGAAAAAGAGATATAATGTGACTTCACTCATATGTGGAATCTAAAAAAAATTGAATGAACAAACAAAAAGCAGATTCAGACCTATAAATACAGAGAACAAAACAGTTGCCAGAGGGGAGGGGGTGGGGGAATGGAGAAAATGGGTGAAAAGGAGAGGGAAAAACAGACTTCCAGTTATGGAATGAATAAGTCATAGGAGTAAATGACACAGCATAAGGCATATAGTCAATGGTACTGAGTTAGAGATGTATGGTGATGGATGGCAGCTACACTTACGGTGAGCATAGCATAATGTATAAACTTGTCAAATTACCCTGTTGTACACCTGAAACTAACGTAATATTGTGTGTCAACTACACTCAAGTAAGAATTATCTACTCTCAAACTCCAATTCTGTATTTGCAAAAGAGAAAGTTGGATATTTGCCCATCTGATCTCCCATTGGTAGTAAGGAGCAGATGACTTATCCTACACACAGGGCTTTGGAAACTTTTAAACATTGTATACCTAGAAGCGCACTGTTGTGATGCTGGTAGTGCAATGACCAGATGGAGTGACTTCTCTTGCCAAGAAGGGACTGGCTATCTGGTCTCCTTGGGGACCATATTCATAGGATTCATTATTCCAGGACCTGAGGTAAGCTTAAACCAGTCTTGATTGTAATTTGTCAAAACCTCCTGAGTATACTCACAACAAGTGCTCCCCAGAACGGATATCCTGTGAGGAAAACGAGGGGGAATTTCTGGGAGAAACTGATGTAATTAAATGCAAATATAGTTCCGACGCCCAAAATGATCAGTGCCAGGAGGATCTGGATAGCCTGTGAGGAAAGAAATGGGTCCATGAGATCACAAGTGCCCCAGCCTCTTTGGACTCTTCTAGGTTCCTGAGGCATCCTGCTATTTTTATGTCACACCTCCCTCCACATGAACGCCTTCCTCTTCCGTGTGCCAACGCCCTTGAGATTTGCAAAAAGTCCTCTGTCTCTTTCCTCATCATGCTTACCTGGGTCCTTCACATTCCTCACTCTCATCCTTCCCTACCTATTATATCCCCTCTATTGCCAATTTACCTTGCACCAGATTTAACTATAAACCTGACCTACTTGCAAGCTTCTTCAGGGTGGCCCTTCTGTAGCTCCAGCATCCTATCATCCCCACCCCCCACCGCACATATTTTCCACATTCAGTATATGCTTTTGGAGTTAAGGCTCAAGTCCTCTTCTCTTAAAGTCTGAAGTTTGCTGATCTAGAGTGTAGAAGCTGGGGTGAGCTCTCTGTCTCATCTGCTCTTTGGGCAAGGGCTTGTCTAGAGGTGAGACTAATCCGGTGGGTTCATCAGCCTGTTAGGAGTCTGCACCATGGTGGTCTTGGGGTTGGCAGCTCTTCTCAGGAGAGAGTTTCTCCTCAAGCATTCTGGGTTTTCCCCAGGCCACAGCTGTGGAGCACTGTACCACAGGTTGTGTATTTTCCTTTTGTACCAGGGATGGAGGCTGTGTGTACAGCCCTCCTCTGGGTACATTTATGATTGAAAATTTTTTTTTCTACCTCGTGGCTCACTATGGAGCTTTGAATATAATTTTCAAAGAACTCCCAATGCCAATGACAGCACAAAGGGGAAGTTTAACCTCTCCATGGGTGGCTTTTAGCTCCACGGAAGGTGTTACACCCTGAGGTCACTGCCTCAGTAAAATATTTGGAAAAATTATACCAGTTTCCTGCATCCTCTCTGCTAGGATTCAGGGAGCAGTACTAACTCCTCATGAAACACGCCCAGGATTTCCTCAGTATTAGGAAGTTATAGCCAAACTGTGGAAGGAGCCCAGATGTCCATCAACAGCTGAATGGGTAAAGAAGATGTGGTCTATATCTACAATAGAATATTACTCAGCCATAAAAAGGATGAAATTTACATTGATTGCTTATGCTAAGTGAAATAAGTCAATCAGAGAAAGACAATTATATGGTTTCAATTATATGTGGAGCATAAGAAACAGAGCAGAGGATCATAGAGGAAGGGAGGGAAAAGTCAATGGGAAGAAATCAAAGAGGGGGAAAAACCATAAGAAACTCTTAAGTACAGGAAACAAACAGGGTTGTTGGAGGGGAGGTAGGTGGGGGGACGGCATAACTGGGTGGTGGGCATTAAGGAGAGCAGGTGATGAGAAGAGCCCTGAGTGTTATGTGCAGCTGATGATTAACTTAATTCTACATCTAAAAATAATCATGTACTATATGTTGGCTAATTGAATTTAAATTTTAAAAAAAGAAAGATGCTTTCTAAATAAATAAATAAATACTCTATTTCCCAGAGTTCCATAAGCCCCCAGAAGCATCTCTAAGGCATGCTTATAAATAAGACATTTCTAAGGCAAATTGTGGGCATTTTCTAAGCAGAATATTTATTTCTCTTGTTTATCAAAATCTAGGGAAATGGTATTATTGGCTACATATTGGCTCTTCTACTGAAGATCGAGTTATTTGTACAAGCAAGTGACTTAGAGGTTTTTATGATTAATCAAGAAGGAAACATTACAGACAAAAGGTTAGAGAAAAGAAGGGGAATCAAATCCCTCCCTGAAAAAGCATCCATATGGTCACACCTGGAAAAATAGCTTCTTTTCACCCTTCCAGGAAAACCAATGGATGGGAGAGGACTTACCCCTAAGACTTTTGGTTCTCCCTTCAGGAAATCCAACAGTGAGGCATGAGGTCTGTAGGGAAATGCAGTTAGTACTTTATCATTTGGTTGTACAGTGATGACATGGGTCGATCTTTTGACCTCGGATGATGACTCCATGTTTCAATGGTAGAACTCTATTAAAAGAGTGAGTGATTGAACATTGCAGCAAAAATCATGGTCTTCCATCAGTTTCACATGGAGTCCTTAGCAATGAGCCTGCTCTTCTCACTCCTAGAACCACAGAATCACAGTCATTGAGTCATAGAGTCTCAGAATTCTAGAGCATATCCTGGCCCTAGATCCCGGTGAAGGATAGTCCAGTTTTCCAGAAGGCCAACTTCCTTGTCAGTCTGATTACAAGCAGAATCTACAAAAATAAATAGATGATGTATATGAAAACAAATCCCAGTACCTGTGTTCAAGAGTGCTTTGTTTTAATATCTATTAAACAGTTCTATCCTTTTAACAATTCTGTAGTCCCAAAACTGAGGTACAGAAAGACTACATTGCCCAAGGTAACATACTAAGGGATTGGGAAAGGAGCCAAACTCCACCTGTCTTATCTCTCAAATTTGTGTTTCTTCCACCCTCTTTCAAAAGGAGTTTTCCACTCGTAGTTGATGAGTTGTCTCATTTGCTGTTTGATCCTATTCCTTCATAGTGTAAAAATCCATATTTAAGGAGGTATAGGGCTGGATGTAATTGCCACTTTATGAGAGCATATTTTAGCTTTCAGAAGGACAAGTAAAGCTAATCCTGCTCAAAGCCTTCCTGATTTCAAACTACACAAGTACAGTAAAAAGAATAAAAAGTGCCTTTTGGAATTTTGCTTCCCACATTTAATAATTTATAATCCTGTATTTGTTATGATTTTAACTATTAAACCACAAAGGTAAATGGTTTCACAAATCCAAAAAAATTATATGCACAAATGTTCTCTTGAGTAATTCCTAGTTTGTGGCAACCATGCCTAGCAGGGTTTCTCAGCCTCAGCCCTGCTGGCATTTGGAGTCTGCTAATTCTTTGCCATAAGGAGTTGTTCTGTGCATTGTAGGATATTTGGCAAGATGCTACTACCATATCTCCAGTTGTGACAGCCAAAATTGTCTGCAGACATTGCCAAATGTCCCTTGGGGGTTGGGGTGGGGTAAAATCATTTCAGGTTGAGAACCACTTCTGGAGAGAAATAATTGCAGACTCTTCTCTCTTATTTTTTTTTTTTTCCTGACAGAATGACTCTTCGTTTTCACAACAAGGGTACATATTTCTCAGTACAACATTTTCCTACCAACATTTATTCAAGTAAATTTTAATTCATGTACCCAAAGCACAAGGCAATCTTTCAAACAAAACCGAATGTGGGACCAGTCTGTATTTAAATTGTAAGCAGAACTGATAGATCATCAGAATCATGTGAAGTTATGAAAAGCATGCTGGTCCAAAAAGGGGAAGTGCCCCCAGGATGGCTCTGACTCAGATTACACCCATGCACTGCCAAAAAAAAGCCAACCGTTGTGATTATGTGGCATTGAAGGAATCATAGGATTTTAAGCATTTTTATAGCCTGACATGTAATTTACTATTCACACGTAGATATTTTATTGCCTTCTACTTGTATTTTGGGAAATTGATGGGAGTTTGGGTTGACTGAAAGCATATGATTTTTCCCTTAAAATGCTGGGAAAGAGCTGTCTTCATGCAGCATACCTGGTTTTTAGGAAGGAATAAGGGATATGCAGCAGGAGACACTTCAAATTTCATTGTCTTGGTTTTTTCAAAAATGCATCTCATTTTATTATTTCAACTTAGTTATAGTTGTCAGTTTCAGCTCTCTGCCCCTGCTTCTGACTTTCAAGCTTCTTAAAGATGGGTTGTCTCACATCAGCCCACAGACTCAGACCAGAAGGAACTAGGCTATTCCATGGAAAGGCGAAATGACAGGATCTCTGTGGGACAGCTACAAGCAGGGAGATACACTTTGGGTCAAAATGGCATTCCCTCTTGCTTTCCACCAGCAGAAGGCCACTCAGCATGTGACAGGTAACACTTAGCATGTGCCGATGCTGCTTTAAATAAAATGAGGTATTTACTCCCTCACTAAATTCCTCCTTCTGCTTATACTATCACATCCATCTTATTTTAATTTTTTAAATAATTTTTAAAATTTATTTTCAGCATAACAGTATTCATTATTTTTTTTACCACACCCAGTGCTCCATACAATCCGTGCCCTCTGTAATACCCACCACCTGTTACCCCAACCTCCCACCCTCCCGCCACTTCAAACCCCTCAGATTGTTTTTCAGAGTCCATAGTCTCTCATGGTTCACCTCCCCTTCCAATTTCCCCCAACTCCCTTCTCCTCTCTATCTCCTATGTCCTCCGTGCTATTTATTATGCTCCAAAAATAAGTGAAACCATATGATAATTGACTCTCTCTGCTTGATTTATTTCACTCAGCATAATCTCTTCCAGTCCAGTCCATGTTGCTACAAAAGTTGGGTATTCATCCTTTCTGATGGAGGCATCATACTCCATAGTGTATATGGACCACATCTTCCTTATCCATTCATCTGTTGAAAGACATCTTGGTTCTTTCCACAGTTTGGCGACCATGGCCATTGCTGCTATAAACATTGGAGTACAGATATCCCTTCTTTTCACGACATCTGTGTCTTTGGGGTAAATACCCAGTAGTGCAATGGCATGGTCATAGGGAAGCTTTATTTTTAATTTCTTGAGGAATCTCCACACTGTTCTCCAAAGAGGCTGCACTAACTTGCATTCCCACCAACAGTGTAAGAGGGTTCCCCTTTCTCCACATCCCCTCCAACACATGTTGTTTCCTGTCTCGCTAATTTTGGCCATTCTAAGTGGTGTAAGGTGGTATCTCAATGTGGTTTTAATTTGAATCTCCCTGGTGGCTGGTGATGATGAACATTTTTTCATGTGTCTGATAACCATTTGTATGTCTTCATTGGAGAAGTGTCTGTTCATATCTTCTGCCCATTTTTTGATATGATTGTCTGTTTTTTAAAAAGATTTTATTTATTTATTTGATGGAGAGAGAGAGATCACAAGTAGGCAGAGGCAGGCAGAGAGAGAGGAGGAAGCAGTCTCCCCACCTAGCAGAGAGCCCAGTGTGGGACTCAATCCCAGAACCCTGGGATCATGACCTGAGCTGAAGGCAGAGGCTTAACCCACTGAGCCATCCATGCGCCCCTATCACATCCACTTTAAAGAAGAGGAAACTGAGGTCCGATGTTACTGCTGGTAAGGGTTGAAACCAAAATCTGAGCTTGGCCTTCCCCCCTTTCATTTTCTATGCAATGATCTCGTGTCTATTAGTTTTTTTTTTTAATTGTTATTATCTACCACAAATTTTTAGGAGCTCAGAACAACACACATTTATCATCTTACAATTTTCATGGATTGGGAGTTGAGGCATAGCCTGGTTGGGTACCTCTGTCAGGGTCTCACAGGGATGCCTACAGTCAAAGTGTCAGACAGCACGTATTTTCATCTAGAAGCTCAAGTGGGGAAAAACCCACTTGCAAGGGCAGTCAGATAATTGACAGAATCTATTTCCTTGTGCTTGTATGACTCAGGGCCCTGGGTTTTGCCAGCTGAACGCCCTGTTCCTCTTTTTCTCAACATGACTGCTTACATCAGGCCAACAGGGAGAATCCTTCACCCCCATTGGTTAAGATGGAGGAAGGATGGAGAGTTTGTAATAAGGATTTGGGTATGTGTGGCTCAGCCACAAATTTTGGGTTCCTTTTGGGGAACCTGCAATTTTTTTCCAAAATATTGAAAGAACACAGAATTGTATTATGTATGTTCAGTATCTGCAATGTCTGTTTGGAATTGGTTGAAAATGTTAACTCTTTTTCTTTCCATTAATTGATTCGACGTTCATGCTAGTGGTTTTTTGCCTAATTGGGTTCCCAAAGTGAATAAGGTAGTGAGGCAAAAGATGGAGTCAAAAATGACTCCCAAATTTCTGACTTTAGAAATTGAGTGGATGGACATATCATTTGGCCATCAGGCTGAGGGAGTGGAGGGAAGTTGCAAATGAAATATACATTGTCTTTACTGTACCTAGTATCAGTTTGGAATATTATTCCAGATAATTCTGGATACATTCCAGATAGCATTATCTAAAATATTATTCCAGATAATTCTAAATATAATTCTTCAAATATTCTGAAGAGCTTTCCTATTAACAGAGAAACAAAAAATAAGAAATAGGTCTTGGATTAAATATTTTATTACATTTTTGGCTTATAGAATGAGGAGGAATCTCCAAGGCCCCCCGCCCCCTATGTAAAATACTAACACACACACACACACACGCATAAACACACACACAGATTTGAAAACACATAAACAGGAGCTGAAAACCTCAGTAGAGAGTAGTAAGGGAGTGTCATAGCTTACAGACTGGTGGGGGTAGACATAAAATTAACAAACCAAGAAAATACATAGCCTGTCAGATGGCCATAAGTGCTTTGGGGAAACAAATAAGGAAGTGAATGGGAGAGAGGCCCATAATTTTGTGTGTGTCGGTGGGGAGAATTTTACTGCAATTAAGAGATTTGAAGAAAGACCTGAAAGAAGTGAGAAAGGAAGCAATGGAAGTAATTACAGGAAAAGTACTCCAGGTAGAGGGCCTGCCAGTGTAAAATTTCTAAAGAAAGAATGTGTTAAGGGACAGCAAAAGGCCCATGTGCCTGGAATAGAGGAGCCAGGGGGGGTTGTCAGAAGGTCAGAGCAGATATGACAGTTCAGAGCCTGTAAAGAAATTTAGGGACTCTGGCTTTAGAATGGGTTTGGAATGGCATAGAATGGGTTTGAACAGAGGAATGACATGGTCTGATTTTAGATGGGGAAAAAAGTCTGTTATTCGCTATATGGAGAACAAACCACCTGGTGTGGGTGCCCAGCTAGTTGCCCATTGCAGTAATGTCCGTGGGAGATGATGAGCCAGAAGACTCATGAGATGGTGAGAATTAATCAGACTCAGTATATTTTGAAGTCTTAATGATAGACTGGATATAGTGTATGAAAAAAACAACTCCTTGGTTTTTGGAAGATGATGTTTCAAAGGAAATTGACTCTGGAGAAGTGAGGGGGCTTAATAACTAGACAGGCCAAGGGGTCAAAAGCAACTTTTTCAAAAACATTTTTATTCAATTATAACAGATGCAAGAGAACCCAAGTCACCTACGTATGACACCAGCACCCAGATCAAGGAGAAGAACGTTTCTGCAAGCCCATAGACCCCCTGGGTTCCCTTCCTATAACTATCTACCCCCAAGGGCAACCACTGTCCTGCTTCTAACACCACCTGCTAATTCAGCTTGTGTTTAAACTTTATACACATACAGTATTTACTCTTTTATAAAAGGCCCTTCCCCCCCCCCCGCCCCGAACATTATGTTTGTGGGATCTATCTACATGGCTGCATGTAATTATAGTCTGCCCGTTCACATTACTGCTTAGTACTCCATTGTATGACTATACTACAATTTTTATTTCTCTCTTTTATTATTTATAGTCATTTGGATAGTTTCCTTTTGGAGGCAACTACGTGTATTGGCTCTATGACCATTTTTGTACATGTCATTTGGAAAACACGTGTATGCATTTCTGGGGCATCCTTGTCTTGGGATAGGACCCAAGGCCTAGATCCAGGGGACAATAGTGGGACCCTCTTTATTGGGTAGGTCATGTTATTTATTGTTTATTCCAATACAGTAACAGGGTGGACATTCAGTCTATATGGCTAATTTCTTATTTGGTCTAGAACTTAGATCGGGAAGAGCGTTATGATAAATTATAATCTCTGAAGCCACATATTTAAGAATAAAGTCATAAAATGAGACAGAATACCGAGCCACATTTAGTTGGCAGAAATGCACTTCAATTGGCAGAAATGGAGCCATATATTTTTAAAGTACTTCTAATTTAAAAGTTCTTGCAGTCCCTAATATCCAGTGTTTAAGCAACATAGTGTGAAACTAATACAGGCTCAGAGCCTGCAAAGCCACGTGACTTGGCCACTTCACACTAGCACAAGAGCGCACATTTTCTCTTCTTATTCATGGGTAGATGAATCACTTTCTGTTCAGCTTACCCACCTGGGCTTTTGAGAGATTATTTTCAAGAGCAATGAAATCGCTTACACTGAGCAAGTGCAACACCAAAGCTGTTTTCTGAAAGTTTCTTTCAGCGTCTGTAATAGCTGAAATTTCAGGAAATTCTAATCACACTTTGCCAGGAGTGCTGGATTTCTCCTTTTTTTTCTGAAGCGTTACTTTCATACATGACCTTGAAGAGCTTTTTGACATGCTGAATATGACCTTGGCAAGGAAGATGTGCTCTAGAAAAGAGAAAGTGTATTATTTTATTATTTTTTAAATTATTACTGTTATTTTAATTAACATATAATGTATTATTTGCTTCAGGGGTACATGTCTGTGAATAATAATAATATTAGTATTATTTTAATTAACATATAATATATTATTTGTTTCAGGGGTACAGGTCTGTGAATCATCAGTCTAGTAGTAGTCGTTACTAAAACCTTATTTTGGAGGCTTTCTTTGATCCATATTTAGAATGCATTCTCCCCACATGTTGTACAGTAGTAGCCTTTCCAACTTTACCAAAATATATAATTGATTCAGTATTAGTTTCAAATAGATTCCATTCTTTAATCTGCTAACCATGTTACCATTTAAGACCATAATTGAATCATTATTCTGTCCCTTTAAATAATTTCCTTAAAAAAAAAAAAAATATATATATATATATATATATATATATATATATATATATATATATATATATGGCTTTGGGAACCTGGGTGGCTCAGTGGGTTAAGTCTCTGCCTTTGGCTCAGGTCATGATCCCAGGGTCCTGGGATTGAGCCCCACATCAGGCTTTCTGCTCAGCAGGGAGCCTGCTTCCTCCTCTCTCTCTGCCTGCCTTTCTGCCTACTTGTGATCTCTGTCAAATAAATAAATAAAATCTTAAAAAAAAATCATGGCTTTTAGAGAAAAAGAGAAGATTTTTAAATTGTAATGTCACGCCCTAAGAAGGGATAAGGAAGAACACAGAAAGTATCAACAGAACAGAGATGCCCAATAAGATCTCATCACATAGCAGGAGAATGGAGCCCTGGAGACTCTACCAAGGCAGGTGGCTGTGACAAGAAGGAGGAGATGCCAGTTTTCATTCTCAGCCGGTTTGTCTGTGTCACTCATTGTCCATGTGATTTTATCCAACCCTCAGTTCTTTCATAAGGGCTGGGGGCCCGTGATTTCTGTTTGTTTGTTTAACATTTTATTTACTCATTTGAGAGAGAAAAAGAGAGCGTAAGTTAGGGAGAAGTGCACGGGAGAGGAGAGGGAGAAACAGACTCCCTGCTGAGCAGGGAGCCCGATGAGAGGCTCAATTCCAGGACCTCAATATCATGATCTGAGCCTAAAGTAGACACTTAACCGACTGAGCCACCCAGCAATCCTGAGGCAGATGATTTCTAAACCCATTCCAACCTCATATTAAGTGGTTCTCTAACTGACTTGCTGGCCAGAAGTCAGCCACTAATAATCTCAGATACCAGTGTCATCATGAAGGGGAACCCGTTCTTAGAACTCTCTCCTCACTATGAAAGTCGCCTTCTCCACGAACCACAGGACCAACAACTGACTCCTCTTTCTGACACTTTCTCAACCTGGATCATCACAGCTCAGATGCTGGGACCCAGCAAGCTTCGTGTGACATACCAGAGTACTCACCCCAGGGTTGCTGGAGTACACCTCTTTCCACCAAAGGATGGAAGCATATGCAGCCAGTGAGAGCTCCAGCACAGTGAAGACCAACATCACCACCAGCACCCCCTGTGAATCAAGCCAGGGATGGTTGGTGTCTGACCGCAGAGGGGAGCCTGGGGCTTAAAAGTTCCAGCAGTGGACAGAAAGGGAAGCGGCAGGAAGAGTAACCTTTCCTTTATCTCTAGTTTTTTAATGTTTATCTTTGTTATGATGTTTCTAGTGCGGATTTGTTTTTATTTATCCAGGAACAGTCTCCGTTCATACCTTCCATCTGAAATCTCATTTTTTTAAAAAAAATTCTGAAATTTTGCCGGTAATTTATCTTTGTATATTTCTTCTCTCCTTGGCCAACCTCCTGGAGCTCATGTTAGATGTGACCCTTTGTGCTTCACTGTGTCTTTCCTGTTAGCCTGTCACTCGTATTTTTCAGATTTCTATTGCAATGCGGTATGCTCTGTGTGATTTAATTAGACCTAAATTCCATCTCGCAATTTCTTTGGGTATATTGAGTTACAGTTTAACTGATACGCTGAATTTTTAATTTCAAAGATTATAATTTGCCCTTCTAATCATACTGTTCAGTTCTTTTTCAAATCTGCTTGTTCCTTTTTCTTACCATCATGTTCTTTTATTTTGATTTTTGCTCCTTTTTTATGCCTTTAATCATTTAAGACATTTTCATTATAGTCTTCCAAATTAGTATATAACCTCCAATTCTTGAGCTAACTTGATCTAACTTTCATATTTGTTCAATTTCCTGCTATTCCCCATTTATTCGATGTTTTTCAAAACATTTTCACTTTTAGGTGATTTAGCATATGGGTGGGGAGGGGGAATTTTTTAATATATAGGAGACCCAGTGGTTGGGTTTATGGATGACTCCCCAGTGGGAATTTTATGTTTGATTTTGATAGAACCTCAGGAGTTCCACAGACCCGGGAAGTTTTTAAGTTAATCCTTGTATTCGAGATTCCTTTATATTATATGTAATTTTCAATTTGGATGCCGTCCATCCCTGCCCATGGCTTGGTGAGATGAATCCACCCTAGCATCCTTTATGGCAGAGTTTCTTAATGCTTCCTGGGATGTTGGGCAGGGATTCCCTTGTCCTATTTTCAAAAATACAGTAAATATTCAGTCTCTGCTTTTAACGTTTTTGCAGGACACTCAGTGTGGTCCTGAAGAACTTCAGATTTGTCATGGGCATTAAAATGCCATTACCCCAGCTGGTAACCCCTGTGTTCCTGTCCAGACTTCTCTGGTTTTCTGGTCCCAGCTCTTGTTTGATTACCTGGATGCAGCATCCTTCTTAGCTCCTGGAACACAAGATGCCTTTCTTCCTTGATTTTTTCTTCCTTCTTTCAATCGTCCCTTCCTTCCTTCTTCCAACCTCAGGTATATATTTTAAATGTTTTGATGTATCACTTTGCTTAGGTGATCTTTGTGTTCATAAAGAAAGAATGGGTGTTTGGGGTCAGTCCTGTTGCAATTTCTCTGATTTTGCAGGAAGTTCTCTGGTTGTCTGAGAGCAGGAGACAGTTTGATGTACTGAGAGTAGTTTTCATCGAGTTAAACCTTCAGCATCCTGGCAGGGAGGATGTCTCCTTCACTCTCCCAGATTTGCCTGATGTCTGCCCTGCACCAGGGTAATGCTGTCTCCCAGGCTTCCTTGCACTGATTTCTAACCTGATGCATTTCTGTGCCCTTTCACTTCCTCAAGCTACAAGCCCTTCTACTTCCTCAGAAGGGTTGCTTTTGACAGCCTCTGGGTCACACGGGCAGGAACTTGCACACATTTTCTGGGATCCGTGAGACAGATCCAAGGGAAGAAGAGATTTGTCTCCCTGGCTTCTTGCTAGAGGAGTCACAAAGGAAGAAATTTTTCTCCTTAAAAAGGCCAGAGCTTATGGTTTTAAAACTATGAACCTATGGATAAAGGATTGACTAAGCCAGGATTTTTACCAAACAGGTGATGACCATCCAGCTTGGGGGGAATTGAGGCAAGAAAACGCTGCCCAGAGATGTTGGCATTTTTGCTAGGAGTGGAATCCACTAGTGGGCCATCTCCCATCCCCTTCTCCTTCTGCCAGCCTTCCTGGACCAAAGTATAGTAGTTATGTGCTTGGGCTTAAGTCCAAGTTTCTATAGCTAACTTACTGTGGCTACATTAATCGCAAATCAAGTAAAATTCAAATAAAGAGGGATATTTCTGCCTGTGTTGAGGGGGAAAGATGCCTGCTCAACAAAGGGGGCACCTCAAGAGCTAAACCTACTGAGAAAGGAATATTTTTTAATGTAAGAAAGACTGCTGACCACCTCTTCTTGGTCCATTTGTCTATGGATGGGCTCTTAGGTTGCTTCCATATCTTGGCTATCGTCAGTAATGCAGCAGTAAACACAAGGGTGCATGTGTCTTTTCAAACCAGCGTTTTTGTTTTCTTCGAGTCAATGCCCAGTAGTGCCAACACTTGTTCCTTGTCTTTCTGATACTAGCCATTCTGACACACATGGAGTGATACCTCACTACAGTGTTGAATTGCATTTCCTTGATGATTAGTGATGTTGAACGTCTTTTCATGTGTCTCTCTGCCATCTGGTGTGTCTTCTTTGGGAAAATAGCTATTCATGTCTTCTGCCCATTTTTATTTATTTATTTTTTAATTTTTTATTTTTTATAAACATATATTTTTATCCCCAGGGGTACAGGTCTGTGAATCACCAGGTTTACACACTTCACAGCACTCACCGAAGCACATACCCTCCCCAATGTCCATAATCCCACCCCCTTCTCCCAAACCCCCTCCCCCCAGCAACCCTCAGTTTGTTTTGTGAGATTAAGAGTCACTTATGGTTTGTCTCCCTCCCAATCCCATCTTGTTTCATTTATTCTGCCCATTTTTAAAGTTGGATTATTTGTTTTTCCAATGTTGAGTTGTGTAAGTTTTTATGTATTTTAGATATTAACCCCATATAGGATGCAAATATCTTCTCCCATTTAGTAGGTTGCCTTTTCTTTTTGTTGATGTTTTCCCTTGCTGTCTAGAAGCTTTTTTGTTTTGGGTGGAGTCTCAGTAATTTATTTCTGCTTATTTTTTCTTGCCAGACCAGACGTATCTTGAACCCACAGCCCTTCTTGATTTCCTATTTTGACATGGCACAATACATCCCCTAGATTTCACAGTCTGATGATAGGACTTTTTCAACCACATTTTTTTTTTTCCTGTCTGCTTCCAGGAGTTCAGATCAACAAGATACAGACTGCTGAAAAAGCAGAAATCATGCAAAAGAGAGAAGCTGAGATTTCACATGACAGGATATTGAGTCTGAAGCTACTTACTGTTAGACTGACGCTATCCAGAAGACAGCCCTTGAATTCATATATCGAATAATAGTTCATCGAATAAGGCAGTGTGGATAGATACTCCCTTTCTGAGTCACACCGTCTAGAAGCAGTCTCTAGGGCTGCCAGACCATCAGCAAGGAGGAAGAGGCCTGCTCCAGCAGTGAGAGAACTCACTGCACTTGAGGTCAGGCTGCTCACGGCCTGAAAAAGATAAATCTGTACTGGGATCTCACGGTAGAAGCAGCGTGTGATGCTGTTATCTTTCCATCCATTACACTACAGTGGCGCTTCCCTGAGTCTGTTTCCTCTCTAATCTGTGTACTCCTGGGGGCGCGGACTGTGTTTTATTCACCTCTGTATCCCTCTTCACTATCTAATTTATCCACCTGATATAATTAACACGTTTGTTGAGTGCAGTGCATGAACGCAGGAATGATTTCTTCGGGGTAGGGATTCTGGCTCCTTGGCTCTCTGCAGACAGAGGTGGCCCTGCTCAAACCACTACTAGTCTATTCCTTGACTTCCTCAACAGCCTTTGAATCATTCTGTTGCTTTAAGATGTTCTAGAATATGGTCTTTGGTGGTCTCTGTGCCTTTTCTTTCCATAACACTGGAGAAGCTGGAATACTTATCTATAGGTGGGTCAGGCCTGAGAACCACATGGACCACACTCTCTCCTGAGTTGTGTTCTACATTTTAGAGTAAAGGTTTCTCACACAATATGGTTCCTCTGCAAAGAAACTGAAGTGCTAGATTCTGTGCTAGGTTCCCAGTATATGTTCTTTTCTAATTAAACATCATTATAGGATACTATGGGGTGGGAGAATGGTTGCTCTTCCGTCTTCTCCCTGGACCTGGTAGCTATGTGGCTTCAAGTGCTGAGTTACCGAAGGAAGAGCAGAAGTGGGTAGTGCCTTTGCCCAGAGCTGCCACATGGGTAATGGAACCCACATGTTGGCTTCTGTCTTATGTATGAAGCCCACATCATGCTCAAATATAGTTTTCCCTTTTAGGGTGTTCAGGACACTTGGAAAGCCACCTGTGAGATCCAAATGTTCATCTTCCACATTTTATAAATGAGAATACCGAAACCCAGAGAAGGAAGGAACTTTTTTGAGCACACAGATGGGTCAGTCACAGCACTGGGACAAGAGTATAGGTTTCCTGGTTCCAAGTCCAGAACTCCATCCAATGGGGTAAACATTTCAAAATTCTGTCCACTGATTCTGGGGTTTAGATTCTAGCTTCAAGTACCAGGAACACATACCAGCTTCACACACCATCTTAGGTTCCCTCATCCATGGCTAACTACACCTTGGATCTTCCTGAATCAGGATGTGGCTTTTCCCTGAGTCATCTTTGTGAGTGTGTGGAAAGGGAAAAGGAAAGGTTGCAATGAGAGGATCAAAGACCCCACCCACACATTCCCGACTTTTGTCAGGAAAGTGGCTACAGTCTGCTAATTTCTTGTTTCTGAGGGGGTGGAGGAGCTAACCGCAGGATCTAAGCCCACACACCTGTGCCTCTGACCTTTCCATTTAGGAAACTGATTCATTATGAGACAGGTTTTTCCAGAAAAAGAAGGTCTAGGCTCTAGCTGGGATGGTCATCTACCCTATTCAGGGCCAAGATAACAAACTATAAAGACTCCATGGTGTATTTAAAAATTTCTACTGTTTAAGCAACTGAGGTAAATCTCCAGACGTGGAATATGATCCAGGAGGACATTGTGTAGGGGAAGAGCACCTGTCTAGAAGGTAGGGAATTTGATGTTACCACCTGGTTCTGCCAGTGGACCAGTGCTGAGAATTTGGGTTCTCTACCCTGCTCATAGCCATTTTCCTAACTTGTGAATGGAAACTAAACTAGGGTAATTAACTGTCAAACTCCCTTTATTCCAATGAGCTGAGATTTGATAGTTCTTATACTTACAAAGGGCTTAGTTGCTTTTTTCCCAGAAATAATTGAGAGGGATCCAGTAATGGCAAACTGCTCAGAAAAGAGAGAAACAGTCAGTTCAGTTGTCTAGTGGAAATGTGGAAATCTACTCTCAATGCTTATGTTGACTGAAGAAATCCAGAGGATCTGGATTTATGTTAGCAAAAGTCGCTGTGAGCTGAGGTGGCCTAGAGAGGAGGTGTACAGGGAGGGAGGAGAGTAGTGCTGAATTACAAGGTGGGGAGAGTGGAGGTTGAGAAAGACCAATGACTTGAAGGGATAGGAAGGTGAGAGCAGCCAAAAGAAGCACTTAGGAAAGGGTCTCTTATGGCACAAGGTACAGAAACACATGGGCTTCAAGTATTAGTGGAGGGGACCTGTGTTAGACTAGCTGCTGAGGAAGGTGGGAAGTTATAGGGACAGATGTGAAGAGTCATCCTGAAGCCCCAGAACTCAGTATTTGAGACCAGGGGTGCTTCAGATCCAGCTGGTGGAGGAAGAATGTTTGGAGAAGCTGAAACATTGGTTAAGCTTGTGGCTTTTAGGGGTTGGGTAGTCAAGACAAAGAGGGTCCAGCATGACCTATTTCTACCTTTCATAAGGGAATATGGGAACCACAACTACTGATCAGATAGACATATAGGACAAATTATGCTCTGGGGGCAGGAGCACAGCTTCCTTGCCTCACTGCATAGTTTGTGTTCACACAGAGGCTATATCCATACAGTGATGGTGCCTTTGTAGAGTTCATTTGCCCAGAATGTGTGCTTTTTTCTCATTTTGTACAAGATACTACATGGGAAATAAGTGGCCCTTTGTGGGAGGCATGACTAGGCCCTGGCTTTCTTCAAAGAAAAATATTAACTAGGACCTTCTCCATGAGTGATTCAATGGAAAGCAGCAAAAAAGTTTTCCAAATTCTCAGGATTACTTCTGTACAGATAACAAGAGTCTTTGCTTCCTGTGAATCTTACCATTGCCATTTTAATTCCCTGCCATCTGTATAAGCTGCCAGTGGTGCTCATTCTATTTTAAAAATGATCTTTTTACTCCCTACCTGGCAGGTGGATTATTCTTAAACTGGAGGAAATCCAATGGCCTTATCAAAAGCCCAAAGAAGAATGTGAAAAATCTTCCATTATTCCAAAGGTAGGCTGTGACGCCAGGTAAGAAATGCTGGACTGATATGTCCACTGTATGACCCTCTTGTGTCCTGCCCCAGTGAGCCACTCCTTGGGGTGCTGACACAGGAGGAGGCGATTAAACCCCTCTGCTGCTCTTCCTGCATTGGAGAAATGTGATGTGGCACAATGACAGAGGGAAAGTCAGAGGCCTTGGCTGCCTTGTCCTCTATCCCTACCTCTTGAGAGTCATGGAGTGACTTAGTACCTACTTAGCATTTAGAAAGCATGTCGTCTCTTGGAGACCCCACTCTACTCACACATGGTGCTCCTACAAATGGATACCAAGACATCAAAATGGTGGAAACTGTTGGCTTGAAGTGGGAAGAGTAGGGAGCAGAAACCAAAATGGCCCCCAAACTTGAAATCAACAGGCAACACAGGATCTGGATAACCTACAAGAGATAAGAAGGAAAATTTTAAGAACACATAAACAGATGAAAGTGACTGTTTGAATGTAAATTGTGTTTATAAAGAGTATAAAATATGCTATAATTGCTATAATTTGTCATATTAAAAAGGAAAAAAGGGACACCTGAGTCGCTCAGTCAATTAAGCCTGCTTAAAATTCTCTCTCTCCCTTTCTCTCTGCTCCCCCGCTCTGCTCATGTGTGCTCAATCTATCTCTTCTCTAACAATTAATTAATTTACTTATTTATTTTATTTACTAAAAGGGGGAAAATGTGTTACAAGGAGTCAGTAAACATTTTCTAAGAGAAGGAAATCCATGTATAACCAACCTCTTCTTTCTGATAGGATTATTAAATTAGCAAGTCAGGAAGTGATCATATGTACACTTTAACTTTGTTTTTGTTTTGTTTTGTTTTGTTGTTTTTTTTTAAGATTTTATTTATTTATTTGACAGACAGAGATCACAAGTAGGCAGAGAGGCAGGCAGAGAGAGAGGGAAGCAGGCACCCTGCTGAGCAGAGAGCCCGACTCAGGGCTCAATCCCAGGACCCTGGGATCACGACCTGAGCCAAAGGCAGAGGCTTTAACCCACTGAGCCACCCAGGCGCCCCTAACTTTGTTTTGAAAAAGATAACTGACAATTTGTTATTCTTATTGTTCTAGGAAAAGCAAATGGAGAAAATTTTCCTGGACACTAGTTCAGTTAGATGGATGTAGAAAGCAAACTTATCAAGGAAGAGTTAACAAAGGACTCAATTTTTTTATTTGAATTCATTTCAGTTGAAATAAAATAAGGTAGAAAGTCTTTAGTGCCATAATCCATTTTGTTCATCATTGGATTTTAATAATAATTACTATTTTCATGACATTAGTGATAATTATGAATATCTATATTTGTTGAACACTTTCTACACTCTGATTATTCTTCTCATCTTATTTATGGGTGAGAAAAATGAGGCACCAGGTTAAAAATAGTTTGTATAAAACCACACAAATGGCGAAGTGGGAGAGCTAGGTTTTAGCCCTATTACTTTGATCTGGAACCCACACTGTAACCCACTATTTAATGCACATGCAATTTAAAGTTGGTATAAACATAGGAGAAATAACCTAAAGTCAAGAGAATTCAAAAATTCATATAATTAATATGTATTAAATATCTGTTTTGGGTCAGCACCAGGGAAATGAAGCAAATGAAAATCACTGCCACTGGCCACGTATTTTGTGCTTTACAGATATGTTCCTTGGAAAGTATAGAACGAATTAAGAGTAAAGTAACATGAAATGAGGTCCAAAAAGTAGTGGCAGCATGGTGCAAACCACGTAGGACTTTGTAGGCTATTTTACGAATGTTGCCTATCATTCTAAGTAAAAAGGGAAATGAAGTGGATAATTTTAAGTGAAGAGATTACATGATTCAATTTATATATTTAAAGGATCGTTCTACCTGCTGTGTTGAGAATAGATCATAACGAAACAGAGTAGGGAGATCAATAAGGAAGACGTTGCATTAATTCATGTGAGATGATGTTGACTTCACAGAAGATGTTGACCATGGAGATAGCAAGATGGAGTTGGATCCTAGATGCGTGATGAAGATTAAATCTGTAGGGTTTGCTGAGAGTTTGTGGATTATGAAACATAGGGATGAAGGTTGCCTCCAAGGGTTTTGGTTTGAGCATCTGAAATGATGGAACTGACAGTGATCTGATCTGGGAATGTTGTATGAGGGGTGGGTCTGGGGACAAAGATGATGATTTCAGTCTGGGACAGGTTAGGGGAGAGATATCTAGTAGATAACCCGGGGGTTGGGTAAATAAATCTTAAGTTTAGAGGAGAGAGCCAGGAAAGGGATATAGTCCCCCCCCCCAAAGTTGTAAGAGAAGATAATATTTAAAACTCTATTACCAGTTGGGATCACTATTGCAGCAGATACAGAAACAAAATAGAATTAAGGACTGCACTATCAAATACTGCAAATGTAGGATCTGAGAAATAAATAGGAATGGTAAAGGAGTATAAAAGGACAAGCCAAGAGGGAAGGAGGGAAACCAGAAGAACGTGGTGTGTAAGAAGCCAAGTGAGTAAAATATTTCAAGTAGGAGAGTGTAGTCAGCTGCGTAAAACACTTCTATTAGTTCAAGAACATTAACAACTGAGACTCGGAAATTAGGTTACTAATGTGGAGCAATGGGGGCAAATGACATTAGGTGTGATTCAAGAGAGAATATCGCTCTGGAGGAACTGGAAACATGGACTTCCTACCCCTTAGAGGAATGTTGCTGGGAAAGCAACTGGCCAGTGGGCAATAGTTGAAGGGAGTGTGAAATTATAATTATTTGTTTCTGCTTTTTTGTTCTCAGGATGGGAGAAATTACTGTAAGATTCTGTGCTCATGGGACTGATAAAAATTTTTACAGAGAGAATAAAGAGACTTACTGGAACGAGTAATAAGGGATAGGATCTATTGCACAAAGGGAGGGTTATCATCAGTTAGAAGATCATATTGGTAATGGAGAGGGGAGGGAGAATATATGGCACAGATGTAATTGCAGATGTGTAGCAGCTTGTGGACATTCTCTCCAAATTGCCTCAATTTTTTTTTTAGTATTTTAGGAAGCAAGGTAATCAGTGGAGAAGGAAGAAGCATCAGAGGTTTCAGGAGATAGAATGTATGAAATAGTTATCTGGGGTAGTAGGTAAGTGAATAGATGAAGGAAAGATTATGTTCTTTTCAGACAACGTTTACCATCCATCTGAGGTTACGGTCATAAACCAGAAGTGGAGTCCACATTGGATTTTCAGCCAAGTTTAGTTGCATGGGTTCAGGTGTAGAATAGGCAAATGGGCAGAGCTAGAAGTAAAACAATGTTGCTGTTTTTCCTGAAGATTATGCCTTAAGTTGAGGAACACAAGGCTGTTGAGGGTGTTCACAAGTGAGAGTGAACTATGGGATGTTGGGTAGGTGAGAAAGGCTCTATGAAATAGGGATATTATCAATAAGTCAGGGAGGTTAAAGAGAGAGTCAACGTAGAGTCAGAGGGAATTAATCTGGAAAGGTCAGAGTTGGTGGAATATGGGATGCTCGAAATGTAGGTAACGGTGGCTTTATTGCTGTTAGTATTGATAAGGCCCAGGGTATGACTCATAGAATGTTTGACTAAGGAAGGATGGACAAGATACCTGGGGAGAAGAGGTCAAGGAACAGAGAGGATGTGATACTGGAGGGATCATAAACATGAAGATTGAAGCAGTTAAGTCTTAATATGGCAGGATGACAAACATTGATTTGTTTTATTTTCAAGCAACACATTCATCAAAAGATTTTTCTAAGGATGATCACTTTTTAAATTTTCCAGTACATCATTTAATGTTATTTCCTAAGCACTGATTATTTTTATGGTTTTTTTTTAAAGATTTTATTTATTTATTTGACAGACAGAAGTCACAAGTAGGCAGAGAGGCAGGCAGAAAGAGGAGGAAGCAGGCTCCCCGTTGAGCAGAGAGCCCGATGTGGGACTCGATCCCAGGACCCTGGGATCATGACCTGAGCCGAAGCCACCCAGGCGTCCCTATTTTTATGTTTTTAAACTAAACTCGGTCTTCTGAAATTTTAATTCTCCTACCAATTCTCGATTATTCCAAATACTGGAATTACCTAATAGAATCTTTTGAAGATCAAAAGATTTTAATTGTTTTAATTGTTTAAATTGCTTGAGATAATTATTTTTTCCCATGCTCAAAATATAGATAACTTTTTCAAAATACAGATAACTTTTTAAAAATATCTTTTTTGGGGGTTAGAAGACTGAATTAGGATTTTTCAAGTAATATGTAAAAAGAGTCATTATGTGGTTTTTTAAAGGAAGTGGGAGTGAGCTGTATCTGGGTTGGTTAGTGAGGGGTAGCTCAGTTGGTTATGCCTGTGCCTGAGGTTCAGGTCATGATCCCTGGGTCCTGGGCTCTAGGCCCACACTGGGGCTTCCTGCTCAGCAGGGAGCCTGCTTCTCCCTCTTCTCCTCCTCCTCCCTGCTTGTGCTCTCTCTTTCTGTCAAATAAATAAGTAAAATCTTTAGAAAGAAAAGTGGGAGTGAATTACTTAGTTGGATGACATGAGATTCTAAAGTAGGAGCTTTTAGAGATGGAGAGGGGAAGATTGATCTAGAAGTGTCCCTGAGAAACAAAGAATGGATTGCTTTCATTTCCAGGCCCAGAAGGAAGGTAGCAGTGGAAACAATGCCCAAGGGTTTCTGTTTACACAAAAGATTTGGAGGCTTTTGAGAAACACCTTCAGGAATGAGGAGGATTATGAAGTTAACTGATCCTGAATTCCAGAGGCCACAACTAGGCAGGTTTCCAAAGTTGGAAATGAGTAGGAGTCAGGTCTTAAAAGGGATATTCAGAGCCAGGTGGGAATTACAGTCCTGGAGAAGGGAGTTGGGGGCAATTGGAGGGGGAGACGAACCATGAGAGACTGGACTCTGAGAAACAAACTGAGGGTTTTGGAGGGGAGAGGGGTGGGGGGTTGGCTGAGCCTGGTGGTGGTATTAGGGAGGGCAGGTATTGCATGGAGCACTGGGTGTGGTGCATAAACAATGAATTCTGGAACACTGAAAAGAAATTTAAAAAATAAATAAAAATTTAAAAACATAATAAAGTCCTGGTATGACTGGAGACACTTGGATGTCTTATAGATAAGTGAACAGGGAGAACATGTACAGTGAGGTTAATCCAGACTGTCTCATCTCAAAATGGTTAAGAAATAAGCTCAAAACAGAAAAATCTAATTTAACTTTATGGAGTAAAATCATGTGTTTAAATCCAAAATCGACTATATTAGAGACAAGTTGCAAGATACTTTTTGGGTACAAATTTCAAGTAAAGACCTAGTGGTTTTAGTTTATAGAAAAGCCCGAGTTGGATAGAGTCTTCCCATAAAGCCCCATTTCGTGTCCAAGTTAGCCGGGAGTCAGACAGAAAAAAAATCAAAGACTCTCCCAGATCCACTATAGATCTGTAACCAGAAGACAGTCACCACATTTCCCCCAGGGTTCCCCTTGCAGCTACATCAACTTACTCCAAGGACTGTAGCTTCTTCCTTCAGACTGTTCTGTGGGTTATCTTCCTTTTGGTAGCTGTGCTTGGGTTTTTCTCTTTTGAGGATGATGATGCCATTTGGAGTAAAGGAGTCAAAGTCTCCTTTGGTCTTGGACTGGAACAGCATGATGCTGGGGGTGCTGGAAGAGGCAGTGAATTCATTTAGGACCCAAGGTTCAACTTGAAGCTGTGAAACCGTTAAAGATTTTTCTCCATTGCCTAAGGGGGGGCCTGTCCTTTAGGAACAAAACTGAAGGTGGGGAGCAGTGGAAGCGTTGGAAGGCCAGCACGCTTGGCACAGTCCATCCATCCACGTGGACAGGAAGCATTGTGGACAGGAGGCGCTGGAGGAAAACTAAGCATTTTGAGGAGTCCCACAGTTGAGAGGTAGACAATTTGTATAGAACTTACCTTGCAGCCTTGAGTGTATCCACCTCACTGTCCTTCCAACCAGCTCTGCTTCCAGCCCCCCTCTCATAGCCAGGTGCGGCTACTTCACCTGTGCTGCGTTCCCACACCCATGTCCCCGAATTGTACTTTCACATGCACCTGTACTGCTCAGTCTTCCATCAGAGTCTTGTTTCCTTTCCATTCAGGTGCTGGTTACTCCTAGTCCACATCTCTTTCTTGTATCGGTCCTGTCCCACACGGAATGACCCCTTGCATATAGTAGCTCAATGATTGTTAATATGAACTTTTATTTAACTCCTGCTAATTCTGGGCACTACGCCATAGTAGCTTTAATCTTTATAACAACTTGGGTGTTACTAACTCCACGTCATGCATTAGAGACTCAGGACTAATAAGTTCAAGTGATTTTTATTATATGAAATACACAAAGTGCTCAGCCTGGCGCACTGAAAGTGTTTAACACATGGTAGCAAATAAAATTATTATTATTTTTAAAAGATTTTATTTATTTATTTGACAGACAGATCACAAGTAGGCAGAGCAGCAGGCAGAGAGAGAGGGAGTAGCAGGCTTCCTGCTGAGCAGAGAGCCTGAGGTGGGGCTCGATCCCAGGACCCTGAGATCATGACCTGAGCTGAAGGCAAAGACTTAACCCACTGAGCCACCCAGGTGCCCCAGAAATAAAATTATTATTATCCTATATTTGCATGACAGTCTGAACCAAGTCGATCTGGCTCAGAAGCTTGTAACAGTTTTCTCAATACCACATTAATTCTCCTCATCTTCCCTTCTTTCCTAACATTGGAAGTTCCAGTGTAGACTCAAGAGGCATGTCGCCTGCTGCCCACCAGCTCAGCAGTATTGCTGAGCCTCTGTGGTGTGAACAGCAGAGTCCAGCCACTGGGATGCTCCTTAGATTTGTTCTCAGTACAACATTCTCCCCCTTGAAGGCCGTAGTTTGAATAAAGGCTTGTGATAATCTGATGGTGCCACAGTTCTGTTCCCTGATCCTTCTCCTCAACATCCAGGTTCTCCTGGAGGGAGTGCATAACCTATAAAGATTGAAACTGGCATCTATAATCTCATTACCAGTGAGGGAGATGGGAAGGGACATCGAGCTGGAAGTCCAATGTGTCAGTTTGCACATTTGAGCATTATGTCTTGGAGAACAGTCCTGTGCTTGTGTTCTATACCCATCGGTTATTACTAAATATAAGCAAGTTGTTTTAGCCACTTCATAGGTTCATGGTGAGGGAGAGATGAGATGATGAATGTAATGGCTTCAACATAGAACAGAGGCACATGATATACTCTCAATACATATTAGTCGTATCTAAAACTCAGTAGGATTCCAGAGATATTTATTTGCTGGCCATGGGCAGGTTATTGCCCTTCATTTATCCTTCCTGACTGGTTAATTTGAGCCATTCTGACTGGTGTGAAGTGGTATCTCATTGTGGTTTTGATTTGCATTTCCCTGAACCCAAGTGGTGTTGAGTATTTTTTCATGTGTCTATTAGCTATTTGGATATCTTCTTTGCAGAAATGTCTGTTCATGCCTTCTGCCCATTTCTTGATTGGATTATTTGTTCCTTGGGTGTTGAGTTTGATAAGTTCTTTATAGATTTCGGATATTAGCCACAGGAACATTTCTGACCTTGGACATTTGGTCCCATATTCCTGGTAAATTGGCTTCTGCTGAGTTCCTGTGGTTTACTAACTCAAAGGGCTAAGTAGACCCCTTTCTCTTTCTAGTCTTAATTACCAGTCTCTTGGGGTTCAACCACTTTGTCATAAATTGCAGGATTTCCTCCTTTGTAAGGCAGACCATGAGGACACTGTGCTAAGTGGAACAAGCTGGTCACAGAATGACAGAAACTGAGTGACTGAACTTACATAAGGTACCTAAAATAGACTCACTCACAAAGGCAAAGACTAGAATGGTGGTTGCCAGGCTCTGGGAAAGAAGGAATGGGGAATGGCTGCACAATGGGTATAAAATTTCTGTTGTGCAAGGTAAGTTCTAGAGATCTGCTGCACAGCATTGGGCCTATAGGTAGACCAACTGTACTATACATTTAAAAATCTTTTAGAGAGTAGATATCATGTTAGGTGTTCTTACCACAATAAAAACCTAAAAAATTTTTTTAAATCCCAATTTAGGATTTTAAAAACAATAGTCTCTAGTTCTGGTTCCTTTCCTATAGGAGTTCTGTAGGATTCCTTCCTATATTTTTCAGTCCTCATACCCAAGGACTACAGGATATACTTGATTCTAGTCCTGAGGCTAGGACCTGGAAGCCTCCTTGGTACAATTACCATACTCTGGATACCATGTACATTTCTTTTCTTTTCTTTTCTTTTTTTTCAAAGATTTTATTTATTTACTTGACAGACAGAGATCACAAGTAGGCAGAGAGGCAGGCAGAGAGAGAGGAGGAAGCAGGCTCCCCGCTGAGCAGAGAGCCCGATGTGGGGCTCGATCCTAGGACCCTGGGATCATGACCTGAGCTGAAAGCAGAGGCTTTAACCCACTGAGCCACCCAGGCGCCCCCATTTATTTTCTTTTATTATTTTTTTAATTGTTCTGTTTGAAAGCGTATATAACATAGCAAATACAATGAAAAAGGAAATACATTTTGAAGAAGAAAATGAAGTTACTTAAATCCCAACTTCTGCCCAGTAACTAGCATTGCATACATATCCTTTGCATTCTTGCATTTTCTCCTTCTTCTTTCTTTTTATGTGTTTACACACCTTCAGGGTTCTGCATAAACAGAATCATTCTATCCATGCCGGTTAGAGATCTTTCTGCATTCAACATTATTCTGTGGACATCTCTGACACTAATGAATGTCGGTGATAAAAATCCTAAACTTAGGAGCCAAGTGGTACATTCTGACACACGGTACAATGTGGATAAACCTTGAAGGCAGTATGTGAAGTGAAATAACCAGTCACAAAAGGACAAATATTGTATGAAGGCACTTCCGGGAGGCAGCCGGAGTACTCAAGTTCATCAGGACAGAAAGTAGAACAATGGATACCATGGCCGGGAGGAGAGGGAAATATGGGATAGAGCTTAATGGGCACGGAGTTTCATTCTGGGAAGATGAAAAGTTCCGGAGTTCATTGGTGGGGATGGTTGCACGAGAATAAAGATATACTAAATACCACTGAATGATACACTTAAAAATGGTTAAAAGGCTAAGTCTTGTGTTATGTATATTTTACCACAATAAAAAAGACAGTGTATCCAAATGAATGATGTTTCAAAATTCATTTAACCAGTGAAGGTTATTTGGATTGTTTTCATCTCTCTCTCTCCTCCCTCCTTCCCTCCTTTTCTCTCTCTCTCTCTCCTTACCATTATGAACAATGCTATAGTGAACGTCTTTGCACTTCTGTGGTGCCTCATCTATTCAACTATCTCCTCAGAGTAACATTTAGAAGTTGATTTGCGGAGTTTAAGGCTATGATACATGTATTGCTACTTTTTTAGGGGGAGTTCTATAGAGCCAGCATTCTTTGTGGTTTCATAGGAGTCTCCAGACTGATGCCATCACCCACAGTCTCCAAAGTCTGAGAGGGATGCTTGGTCCCTCCACATCTGTCAAGTGGAGGCAAACTTGGGGTGGCCCACAAATTTTCCAGACAGTTCTAAAACCCCCACTTTGGAGACAAATCATAGCTTAGAAGACAACTGCTCTGCATCCAGCAACCTTCTCTATGACAGGAATAGAATGGAACCTTGGGGTCCTAATGCAGGATCCAGTCTAATCGCACAATATTTTCTGAGAGCATATTCTGTGTAAAAATGAATGACATGCCAAGAAATGCAGAGACTTGTAGAAAATCATCACCTCAATTCTTGAAGGGAACCGAAAGATTGTTTCACCCAATTCTTTTGTTTGGGAAGTAGGTAAACTAATCATCAGAGCAGGGAATTAACTCACCAGTCATGCAGGGACTCAGAAGAAAGAATAAGAATCTGATTCCTGGCTGGTTATTCTAAGGACAGTCGTCTCCCCCCAAAATTCAGGATTCAAACCAAGGTGCCCACCTGTTCTTGTAGCCGAGTCCTGCAAGTGGTGGTTGGTGGGCCAGCTCTCTGCTGGGGAGCTCTCAGCCAGAACTTCCTACTTGCTGTTCCTGCCAGAATGATCTTGCTCCTCTGCTCTCAAGCCTCTGAGACTTCCTGCCTCTTTCTCAGAGCAGTAGCTATGATTACGCAAGATAAGAGCTTCGGTGTACTTATAGTCAATACATGAAAAGTACCTCTGCTTTCTTTTTCTAAATTTCAAGGACTGGAAACTGACACAAAAAAATACAAGTAACACATAAGAATAAATAGCTCGTGTACAGTGTAAGAGAATGGTCGAGCTTCATTCTTCTACATATAGCTGCCCAGTTTTCCCAGCACCATTTATTGAAGAGACTGTCCTTTTTTCACTGTATATTTTTTCCTGCTTTGTCGAAGATTATTTGCCCATAGAGTTGAGGAGCACTGGGTGTGGTGAAAAAATAATGAATACTGGTTATGCAGAAAATAAATTTAAAAATAGAAAGAAAGAAAGAAAGAAAGAAAGAAAGAAAGAAAGAATAAATAGCTTGTGAAGACTAGTGACTTGCACGATCCCAGTTAGAATTCATTTCCCCTATTCCTGTAGGTAAGTCAACTAGTTTATCTGAGCCTGAGTTTTTGGTCTACTGAATAGGGATGGATAATAGGGATTCCACTGTTGGCTGTTGGGAGGACTAAAGAGAAAAGATGCAAAGAGCTTACAAAAAGTAGGTACTCCGTAACTAGTGATAACAGTGATATTCATTTTGGATTTGGGAGAATTTATTTATTTTCCCATTTCCCAGGCTCTTGGCAAATTGAAAGCAACCTCTGGGGACTTGCTGCCCAACTGTCATTTTTTTGGGTGCTTTTTTATCTCTCTGCCTCTGGCTTTGTATCTCCCCAATAACTTCGTGCTCAGGCAAGTCCAGGCACATCTTGGGGAGGATACAGTAGATGGAAGTCAGAAGCACAGCCATCTAGACTGCATACAAGCTCACATGCTGGGAAGTAGGGGTACTGAAGGGACATTGTTGCCACCTTAACATTCCTTTTAAGACTGCTTGGAGAACAGCCTCTGCTCAGAAGGACAGAGATTAAGATGGCTCTGGAAAGTGTGATCTGCACACCAAGAGCTGGTAGCAATTCACTTCCTCAATTTCCTGAAGGTGGCAAAGCTGTCCCCTGAGAGAGGAACAAAACTAAATCAGGGGTATTTAAAGAACTCATAAAATCTTGGAGAGAAATTTAGCAAATTTAGAAATTTCGTCCTTTTATCTCCAAGTGAGGTATCTACTGAAGGAGACTACCACAAATGACTCATCATGTCAGTGGAAGAAGTAGGACTAGAATCCAAGTCTCTTGGCTTCTGGGTCAGGATGTGCATCAGGGCAACAGTCTGTCACTTTGTCATCATCTCCATGCTCATGGCCAACATCATCATCATTGAGAAAAACCCTCATGGTCCAGACCTTCCTCTGGGTTTGTGACCTGCTTTGAACAAATTGTCAAAGAAAGACATAGGTCATTGGGCTTCTCTCACACCTCTTCTGAGTCTGAGAGGGAATTATTGGGGAAGTCAGTTAAATAACCACCTTTCTCATATATAAAATGATAATAAAGAGGTTTTCAGAATTTCTGTGAGAAGTTGGTTATATATTAAGTCACTTATATAAGTCTATAATGTGCCCAGCATAAATTCTCACATATATTAGAATTCATAAAAATTTGTGTTCTTTGCCCAACATCTTCTCCCACACCCTTTATAGAAAAGTATGTTTCATGTCTTGATTGATCTCTGGGCTCTATGAATAATTTTTCTACACGTTCTCTAAATCAATGCTCCTGTGTATTGATTGGGTATCCTCAGCCCTTTCCAGAGTCCTAGCACTTTAGACGGCAAATGACTCATGGTGCTAAGCTTGCTTCAAGGGTGAAGTCCAAGAATTTCCCAATTTCCCCCTCCCTGGTCCAGGCTGACCCTGAAGTTAGTAAGTATGGAAGTGCATCTCAGATCTATGAACTGGAACAGAGATGACTGAGATTTCTTTTCTCCAGAAACAGGGGATACAGACTATCCAAAAGAGGTTCCCCAGAGCACGGTTCATTGTCTTTGACATTTGAGCTCCACCTCTCCATCTTTCTGCTCAGCTATCCTTAACTAACATAGGGTTTCATCCTCATGGGAGCTGTATGGTGGTAGTAATTTGGGTGCTCCACTTTTGGGAGGCAGAAGAAAGATATCAAAGAGGAAGGTAGACATTGACACATTCCCATGGATCTCCAGCAAAATCCTTCTCAAGTCTCATTGTCCAGAAACATTTCATACTGCCATTTCCATCCATAAGCTAGAAAATACCAGTTTTTTAGTTGTGCACTACACCATTCCTGAATAAAGTCACCATGATTTTGTAAGAAAGGTAAGGAGACCCTACAAGGAAGAAACAAATTATCTTGCTACAATTAGTGTTGAATTTGCAAGGTAATTTCTGTTGAGGTGTGTGTATTCATCTTGGTTAGCTGGATTATTTATATAGTTCACATAAGCTGGTTAGGAACTCATTTGAAGATATAGCTGAAAATATTTGAAAAACTATGAAATGGCACATTTAAGACTTGGGAAGATTTCTTCCTATTTTTTAAAACCAGATAGTAGCAGTGTAAGGATATGAAACTATTTTACCATCACTTTGCAGATATTAAAATATATTTGGAAGAATTTTATATTTCATTTTTAAACACACACACACACACCCCTATATTATATCACATTTTAATCACATTTTGAAGACCCAAATTTCTTCATTCGTTTTTTTTTTTCCCTATAATCTGGGCTAGCAAATAATTTTGAGTGTGAAAGGTAAATATTTCTAGGAAATAAATCAAAACTGAGTATTGTGTCTCGTAACAACTGATTCCACCCACTGAAGCCGATAAATGATTATAAATGTTGAATAGCAGGATTTGTTCTAAACAACTAATTTTCCCTATCCAGAGTGCTAGCTTTCAGTCTTCAGTTTACATAACCACCGTGAAATGTCCTTCTTACCATTTGGAAAAAGCCTTACTTTCCCCACTCAGTGATTTCTTAATGAATTTACTCCCTGTGGTGCTTCCTTACCAGGCACATATATCAACACATAAACTGAGCTTTCCTCCCTCCCCTCCCCTTCCTCTTTTTCTTCCTTCCCTCCCTCCTTCTCTCTTTCTTTTCTTTTCTCTTCTTTTCTTTCTTTCTTTCTTTCCTTCCTTCCTTCCTTCCTTCCTTCCTTCATTGTTTCTTTCTTTCATGTTTGGTAGCTCTGATGATGTTTATTTTGCTCTTTGACACATGTCAAATCTTTTTTTTTTTTTTAAAGATTGTTTTTATTTGTCAGAGAGAGAGAGAAAGAAAGCACAAGCAGGGGGAATGGTAGAGGCAGAGGGAGAAGCAGACTCCTCGCTGAGTAAGGAACCCAATCCTGGGATCATGACCTGAGCCCAAGGCAGATACTTAACTGACTGAGCCCCTCAGGCGTTCCAACACATGTCAAATCTTATCAGATAAAATCTTAGCAACCTTCTGTGATTTGAGATTCTTAATATTGGTTAAATTTTGAATAAAAACTCCTTATTGATATGAAATGTCACCTTCACTTTAAGTAAGTGGTACTCAGACAAAACCCCCTCACCACTTAACCTATTATAATCATACTAACTTTTGCCATTAAATAGTCAACTAGATTTATTGCTACAGATATTTCTTATTTACTTAATATGCAATGATTGTCATATAAAATTACATTTATTCGTGGTTATTTTTATTTTAACAAATAATACTGCTCAAAAATATACAGTGATGATGTTTACTTTTTTTTTTAATATTTTTTATTTATTTGACAGAGAGAGAGAGAGAGAGAGTAGAAGTAAGCAGAGCGGCAGGCAGAGGGAGAGAGAGAAGCAGGCTCTCTGTTAAGCAGGGAGCCTGATGTGGGGCTTGATCCCAGGGCCCTGTAATCATGACCTGAGCCAAAGATGGAGGCTTAACTACTGAGCCACCCAGGCGCCCCTGACATTTACTTTTTAAAATGCATTTATTTAAGTTGAAAAAGTGAGTTAGTTAAAATTGCTAAATTTCTACCCACGTAAGCCCCCATGTTGCATCACCACTTCCTCATATCAGGGAGATCATATGATAGTTGTCTTTCTCCGCTTGAAACAAGATGGGATTGGGAGGGAGACAAACCATAAGTGACTCTTAATCTCACAAAACAAACTGAGGGTTCCTGGGGGGAGGGGGGTTGGGAGAAGGGGGTGGGATTATGGACATTGGGGAGGGTATGTGCTTTGGTGAGTGCTGTGAAGTGTGTAAACCTGGTGATTCACAGAGCTGTACCCCTGGGGATAAAAAATAAAAAATTTTTTTAAAAAATTGCTAAATTTCAACTGGTTTACAGTCATGGTTCTTTAATTAGAATTTGGGGATAGGGCACATTTTCTAATATGGGCACTTAAGAAATCCCAGTTCTTCTCTAAGGAGCATACCATGGTGTTAGGAATCTAATGGCTCAATTTCTCAAGCATGAGTGTGTGCAACATGGAGAGCACAAAAATAATATATCACTGGGGCACCTGGGTGACTCGGTTAATCATCTGCCTGCAGCTCAGGTCATGATCCCAGTGTCCTGGGACTAAGCCCCACATCCAGCTTCCTACTCAGTGGGGAGCCTGCTTCTCCCTTTACCTCTGCAGCTCCCCCTGCTTGTGCTCTCTCACATGCTCTTTCTCTCTTGAATAAATTAAGAAAATCTAAAAAATAATAATAATAATAATAACATAGCACTTTTTTTTTTGGATTTTCAAAATCTTTGTAACTTGTATTTGAATAAGCAGGACTTACAGAATTCAAACAAAACAATCTCATTCTTTCCCCACAACTGTCCTATGCAGACGATCTCCGTAGGACTACATGTCCCCAGCTTATTATTTAAAATCTTAGGTAGGTTGCTTTCAGGGAGTAGAGAATTCTAGCCACTTGAATATTTAAAATGTACTGTTTTACATAAGAATCAAAGTTCAGCTGTCATTTACTGTGAAAGCTTCTCTCTCAGTTCCGGTCTGCTCTAGACAGGACATCTATTGTGGTAAGGAAGAAAGAGTACTCTCTTTTTCTCTCTAACAGCCCTCCCCAGCTTGCTGACAGGATTTCTGTTCCTTGCAATCAGGGGCAGGAGTGAGGAATGCTGAGGGACAGAGAACATCACTGGTACTTTCCCACCGTGATGTCAGGGAGCTAGGGGCTGAGTGCACCAGAGCTGCACCACTGGGATTCCTTGGCTTGGCCCTCGCAGTACTCTAATTCACTTCCTCTGCCAGTGGTTCATGATTCCGCCTATGTCCCACTCCTGGGTGTCCATCGAAAATCTCCAGCCTCTTTCTTTAAGTTCTCCTTGCCTCTTTTTGTATCCTTTTGGAGCAAGTCTAAGACCAATCAGGTGGAGTTCACTTTCACATGGCTGACTTATGGAAGGACAGGCCATCCCAATACAACCTGCTTCTCCTGCTAGCTGTGGCAGACCGACTCTAGGGTGCTCTAATGCATCCTGCCTCCTTGTGATGAAGTCCCAGAACCTAAGTCAGGTTCGGTGGGGTGAGGTTCGGAGCTGACGACTAAAGAAAGAATTCTTAAGACATCTTTGGTGCAAAATGGTGGTTTATTAAAGCACGGGGACAGGACCCGTGGGTAGGAAGAGCTGCTGCCCTGGGTTGTGAGGAGTGGTTGGTTATATATACAGGAGTTGGGTAGGTGAGGACAAAGGGGTGTCCAGAAGGGCTATTGGGGCAAAGAATACTATCAGGATATTGAAGGCTTGGTTACTATCAAGTAAAGACAATTGAGAGTCTCCTGGTGGAATGTTACATTCCTGCTATCAAGCATCCTTGTTAATGAGATTTAGGTTTAGAAGAAATTTAACTTTATTTACTTTTCCTTCTACTTCCACCTCCTTTGTTATTTTTATGGAGGGGAGGGTGACATTAGGCTTGAGGAACTGAGTTCTGTGTCTTTGGAAATTGGGCTATTGATAAGGTAACTTCTTTGTTGTAATCTCAAGGACATTTGCAAACCAAGGGAGACTCCTGTCTTGCAGGATTGTGATCTCCAGCAAGTTAACTATTTATTGTTTTATGGCAGTCAGGGGTGCCTGAGGAATGCTACACATATGGGGGGAGCGGGCGGAGGGGGGGTGCAAGGCGCCAGCTTTTGCTTTGTCCTCAGCCAGCCTCCTGCTCCCTCATCACTCGTGTTCATGCCCTTTGTGATTGCTTCCCCTTGAGTAGAGGTGAGACCTATAACTTGCTTTGAATAAATAGAACACAGCAAGGTGACAGAATGCTTGCATGATCCCATTGCAAGAGATGGTAGCATGCCTTACTGGTGTCTCTTTCTCCTTCTTGCTTGCTTGGAGGAAGCAGGCAGCCGTGTTGTGGAGTTCCACGTGGCCAGGGACTGTGAGTAGCTGTTAGGAACTTAGAGTAGACTCTAACCAACAGCCTACAAAGACTTCCAGGCAATACCCAGCCAAAAAAAAAAAAAAAAAAAGAAAGAAAGAAAGAAAAGAAAGAAAGGGTGGGGGCCCCTTTGTTCTACAGCTGCAAGGAATTGGATTCTGTCACCAACTCTGGAAGCTTGGAAGTGGATCCTTCCCCAGACAAGCCTCAGTTGAGACCAAAACCCTGCCAACACCTTGACTGTAGCCTTGTGAGACCCCGAAGTGAAGAGCCTAGTTAAGCCATGCCCAGCCCTGACCTGTAGAAGCTGTGAGATAATAATGTTGTGTTGTATTAAACCTGTAAGGTTGTGGTCATTTGGTGTGCAGTGATAGACAATACTCCAGCCATCAGAGTCGAAAGCCCAAACCTTAGCCTCTTTTGGTTCCTCGGAGTGTGTTAGATTCCAGTCTACCGTCTTCCCCAAATTGTGAGCCTCCACATTAAGTTCCCCCCATTGCAACTCCCACTGCAGCATCTGTTTCTGAGCCTAGAGGTGAGAGAGAGAAGTCCTTCCTTCCTTCTCCTACAGTGGGAAGAGGGGACAAAACCCATAGAACCTCAACAAGTTTCTTCCAGTGAAATTCTCAGTAAAGTTTTCAAGTACTATTCTGTGGCTAATGAAATTCTCTGAGTTCCAACTCAGTATTTAAGTTTCTTTCTTTCTTTCTTTCTTTCTTTCTTTCTTTCTTTCTTTTTTTTTAAGATTTTATTTATTTGTTTGACAGACAGAGATCACAAGTAGGCATAGAGAGAGGAGGAAGCAGGCTCCCTGCTAAAGTAGAAAGCCCGGTGCAGGGCTCCATCCCAGTACCCTGGGATCATGATCTGAGCTGAAGGCAGAGGCTTTAACCCACTGAGCCACCCAGGTACCCATATTTAAGTTTCTTTTATAGGCTGGTTGAGAAAACCGTTTTTGGCTATTTCTTCTGCAATTTCTGTTTGGGTGAATGGCATTTCAGCTCCACTGGCAAATCACGAAGGAGTGGGGGTGGTGATCGGCATAGTCACTCCCACGGCAGGCAGTAAAACTGCCTTCTGCCTTATGTCATCCATGTGCAAGCATTCTAAACAATACTGATAATAAAATACTCTCTGGGGAAAAAAATCTTTCATTGATCAAAATTCTAATATAAAAGTGGACTATCCCTGGGACAGATCCCTCCCATGGTACTGTCATCTGTTGTCTTTGGGCCTCGGATGAAACGGAACACAGTCTCCTATGTGAGTCCCGTTAAGGTCCAGAGGGACAGTTTAGCCTCTAGTCTTTACAGTGTCTTCTGCCCTTCTCCTGGACACTTGGCTGCCATCTGCTGGTGTTACGGGATCGCAGGGTTCTTGTCTCACGGAGTCAAAGAATGAATGTTGTGGGCAAAGGAAAGTGAGCGCAGGAGATAGAGTTTTATGAAGCAAGGATACAGAAAGGGCTCTCTCCAGTGACAGGGGTCCCAAATGGGTTGCCACTGAAGGCTTTTGGTGGCCGTCTTTTACTGAGAACTGCCTGGGAAGCTTGTGGCCTTGAGATTCTTGTGCCCTCTTGGTTTGAGCAAGGACTATCTATAACACCCTTAAGGACTTAATTCTTTGAGGTTTGGTTACTTTCTATGATGACACTGTAGCCACCAAGGAAAAATACTCCCTACCATCCAGGGCCAGGAGGTCTGTTTCCTCATCTTTTGTTAACTAACTGCCTTAGCGCTTCTGCCTGCCAGGAATAGATTTAGAGCAGGACCCCTTCACTCCCCCACTGTCTGTACCTTAACCCTTTCCCTATTCACTGGGAAGCTGTAAGAAGCACATAAATCCATGGTGGTTCCAAAAGTGAAGAGCTTCTCAGTTTTGTGTTCCACCTGCACACTCACAAGTGGTGGCCCTGGGCACGTGTGCAGGTGCACCTGTGTACACACGACTTCAGAAAGCAGATGGACCATTTGGCCCTATCCAATATGTAAAGAATTTGATACAAATTTTCCACCACACATTGCTTTTCTTTTTTGTCTGGGCCAACAGGAATGGTACTGGAGAGTCACTTGAGTGGGTCTCGGGATAAGTGTGTGGCGGGAAGTGGGGACAGCGGAGGTCGGACTCTCTGGAGACAGGCTGTGCATGGGTGGACTAGCTTTACTGTCTAAGAAGCCAAAGCCAGGAAAGAAAGGAAGAGAAGGAAACCCATGAATACTGAGGAAGGGACGGTGTCAGGCACTGTTCTAAATGTTGGATCATTATTTCTTACCCTGTGAGTCCACAAGGCTAGTATCCTGTGTTCCACTCTTCCTGTTGCCCAGAGAGAGGAGAACACTGAGGAGTGAAGGTGCTCACTCAAGGCCATATTTTTTTGTTTGAGGAAGTAAGTAGAGAGGCTTCTAGAGGAAAGGTTCTCAGGCACCTGATCTGCAGGGTTAGATGTGCACTCTGTGTGCTCTCTGAGCCCACCCCGACCCTGAATGAGCTCTGGGGGCAGACCCTTAGCAAAGGGACTCACGGCAGTGCCTGGGTCAGTGGCCCTCAGCTCCAGGAGAGGACCCACCCCCCTGGCAGCCTCTATGCTGAGGCTCCCACTGAAACAAATGTAGGTGGGCAGTTTCTGTTTTCTGCCAGGGCATGAGGAAGGGGGTTTCCTTTGCTTCAGCCTTTGAAAATAAAAATAAATCTTTCAAGGCAGCTGCAACTCTGCCATTAGCGCTCACCCTGGTGGTCACCATAGAATGTCACCTCCTAGTCACTGCTTGAGTCTGAGACAGGGGTCTTGGCCTCCTGCGTTTGCAAAAACATTTGTGGCGCCTCAGCGTGGGGTGAGGAGGGAAAGGAAGGCATGGTTGTGTGTAACTGCTGGGAATTGGAAGCTTGGTATGTTTTCCTGAGAATTGTCTTTAAACTACTTTCAGATTTTTGAGAAGAATTCTATTGCTTGGTTAATATTCTCAGGCCTTTGGATTCCGACTGAATTACACCACCTGCTTTCCCAGCTGGCTTCTCCAGCTTGCAGGCAGGACTGCGAGACTTCGCTGCCTCCATAACCACGTGAGCCAACTGCTTCTCCTCTCTCCCTCTCCTCCCCTACCTGCTTCCCCTCCCCCTCCTCCTCCCCCTCTCCCTGCCCTCCCCCTCCTCCTCTTCTTCCCCCTCCTACTGGGTCTGTTTCTCTAGAGAAATCTAACTATTAAAGTACCACAGTTTCTCAAAGCCCACCCTCTGAAAGAGAAAGCAGCCTCCCCCCACCCGGTGCAGACAGCATTAAAAGGTGCCCAAATTCGATTTTAAGTTATTTTAAATTCATCCATCGTCTGGAATTGACTGGCATCCTTGAGGACGGAAGCCGAAGCTGCTTTTCCTCCACCCAGCTCCTTCCTTCGGACACTTCCGAGCTACCACGGTGGCGCGGGGAAACAGTGGCGTGGGTCTAGGTTAACTGCCGGGCTCTAGAAACATAGCTTTTCGCGGGATAACTGCTCAGAAGGTTCGTTCCGCTCTCGTTTTCTAAATACTGTGAATGTGGACCTGGGAACGTTGGAATGCTGCTAAAAGACCTCTATAGAGAAGCTAAGGGAAGCATCTCAGAGTGCATTAGAGCAGAAAATGCGGCAGCATGAAAATGGGGCCTCATACAGCCCCTCAAATCCATTCCCCACCGTGGGCTTCCCGAGAGCCCATGATTGTGCCTGGAGGTCGCTGTGGTTTTGAGGAACTGACTCCACCCCCTCTCCTGCGTGCTCTGGTTCCAGGCTGTCAATCAGCGCCCTTGGTCCCGCCCACCGCAGTGATTGGTTCAGCCAGGGCATGGGACCCAGCACGGTCCAATCGGGATGATTCTCAGTAGTCTGGCTTGAAGCTCAGGCCAAAACCAATGTTTAAGAAGAACCCTTGGTATAAAATCCTAATGTCTAGGGTGCAATCAGTTAGGAGCACAGAATATCACTTTTTGCTTCCTTCAGTTATTGGTGTGTGGCACAAGGAAAACGGGCTGCGAGGTCCTCCTGTAGCCAATGAAACAAAGACCTCACGAAGGGGAAGAGACACAGCCCTCTGCAAAAGCCAAAACCCTCTCTGAATTTCTCTTAGTGCGAACGGGCACTCATGGAGGTCTTTCACAAAAGCCAAGTGGTGTAATGCAAACGTTTGTAACATGGGAGACACCAGTATCCCATTGGATCTGGAATATTTTAATCTAATTATTCTGCCTCATACGTGTATATGAAGCTTTCCTTTTCTTCTTCTTCTTCTTCTTTTTTTTTTTTTTTTAACTATAACTAATGTAGTTTCTTTGCTTTTAGGAACACAAAAGTGATTTGTTTACTGTCACAAAAACCACCGTCTCTCCAATTCAGATTGTAATTCAGGTTGATAAATTGTCTAAATTATTTACTCTGGGCCCTAGAAATGAAGGATAGAAAATAAGAAGAGGAAACCAAGCTGTTCTTGAGGAAAGACATGGGAAAAGGAGCTGGAAAGAAACAATGTTTTCTTCTCCAGTACAACCAAGGGAAAAACGGGCTTCCTTCCCACCAGGAATTTTGGCTTCCCCTATCGGGACTTCAGGTGGTAAGTTTTTCTAGGCTGTAGAAAATTGATATTAAGCTGAGGAATCCATTACAGGCTGTGACATATAATTGTTATTTATTAATTTGCACTTGATTGTGCAAAAGAAATATGTTAAGAGGATGTCTAGTACTGATACCAAATAGGCACACTGCCTGCGATTGCTACCTTGCCTTGCTTTGCTCTTGCTCCGAATTCAGATCATCCTCCCGTCACTTCTTTACTGTCTCAATGTGACGGCATTCTGTTCCATGAGTGCAGACCTTTCTGAAAACAGGTCTGTGGAAGCTCGTCTTCCCTTCTTCACACAGGTGGTCACACCATTGTCCATCCGTTCAACATTCATCCAGCAAATATTAATTGTGGGAGTCCCCGGTGCCAGCGGCAGTCTGTGTGAGCAGAATCATACATGTTTGCCCTCCTGTGCTACCACCGCCCTGGGTTACTGTTCTACGTGAGCTGCTGTTCACAATTAATCATCTTACGCAGCCGGTATCTGTGAGGTGCCAGCCACACGCCGGCTGCACTGGAGACTAGTGATGAATGATGAATGAGATACGTGATGAGTAAGATACTGTCCTTGTCCTTAAGCATTGTACAAAAAGCATTGTGGGAGCACACTGGTGAGAGAAGCCGGTTAACAAGGGGAAGAACAGGCTTTTCTGGGTGACATGTAGATGGCAATTTCAAAGAAGAGCAGATGCTTGTGGAGGTATGGTTTCTAGGTGGGCAGACCATTGTAGCCAAAGGTCAGGATGCTGAAAAAAGAAGCAATGTTGTGATTCTGTCACAGAGTTAGCAGTGAGAGACCCAGCTGGGAGGGGTGCAAGGTCTTGGATGCCCAGAGCATTGAATGCCTCCTGGAGGCACCCGAGATTAGTCCCAGGGGTGATAAGCAGCCATAGGATTTAAGCAGTGTGGTGATAAAGTCACATTTGTATTTCCAGAGGTCCCTAGTACAGTAGCGCTAACATGGGTAAGGAGAGGCAAAGATAGGTCACAAAATGCAACATAGAAGGTCAAAGGATGCCATATTAATATTAGGCAACAAAAAGTCCTTATGACCAAGTCACATAATATACAAAACCATAAGTGACTCTTAATCTCACAAAACAAACTGAGGGTTGCTGGGGGGAGGGGGTTTGGGAGAAGGGGGTGGGATTATGGACATTGGGGAGGGTATGTGCTTTGGTGAGTGCTGTGAAGTGTGTAAACCTGGTGATTCACAGACCTGTACCCCTGGGGATAAAAATATATGTTTATAAAAAATAAAAAATTTTATTAAAAGCCTTAAAAAATAATAATAATAAAAAATAATTTAAAGATTTTCCTAGAGATAGGAGAAACTAACAAAAACACAATAGTCATGAGAGTTTTTAACCTGCAAGTTTTGAGAAATACAAGCAAAAAACATTATTTGAGTCATAAAATGCTTGAATAAACCGATATAAAAGAAACATGCCTTTTAAGCTCATTTGGTACGTTGATGAAAATTCACCATAAATTCATCCCAAAGAAAACCTCATTAAATTACAGAAACAAACAGATCATCACACTCACTAATCATGTTGTAATAAAAGAGGAAATATATAATACAAACATTTGTTACCAAATAAAAAGATTCAAGCCCAATGAAAATTTATAGCTTCTCAAAACTTCAATAACCAGATTTAAAGTATGAAGTGAATATATTTTGTCCACATTCAACAAAAGTGTAAAGTAATCAGGAATTCACTGAAAGCATGAAGAATTTATATGAGGAAAGATACACATTTTTTATTACAGGACATCAAACAAGCCTTGGTTACATTAACATATTTCTGGATGTCAGTTATCCCAAAATTTAATTCAAATGTAATATACTTCCAAAAAAATGTTTCTTGTAGAACTTGACAAAGATTTGAAGTTCATCTGGAATAAATTTATCTAGCCAGAAGCACTTCAGAAAGAGAAAAGCGGCAGGAAGGATTGTATTATCAGAAATTAAAGTAGATGGGGCGCCTGGGTGGCTCAGTGGGTTAAGCCGCTGCCTTCGGCTCAGGTCATGATCTCAGAGTCCTGGGATCGAGTCCCTGCTTCCCTCTCTCTCTCTCTGCCTGCCTCTCCATCTACTTGTGATTTCTCTCTGTCAAATAAATAAATAAAATCTTAAAAAAAAAAGAAATTAAAGTAGAATACATGTTAAAAGATACAAATTGTGGGGCACCTGGGTGGCTCAGTTGGTTAAGCCTCTACCTTCAGCTCAGGTCATGGTCTCAGGGTGGTAGGATAGAGCCTCAAGTTAGGCTGTCTGCTCAGCAGGGAGCCTGCTTCCCCCTCTCCCTCTGCCTGCCTCTCTGTCTACTTGTGATCTCTCTCTCTCTCTGTGTCAAATAAATAAATAAAATCTTTAAAAAAATATACAAATTGTGCAAATTGTGTGTTGCTGGTGCTGAAGTGAACTGAATGGTAAGATAGAGTAGAAATCCCCAATAGAGGCGCCTGGATGGCTTAGTCGTTTACTGTCTACATTTGGCCCAGGTCATGATCCCAGGATCCTGGGTTCGAGCCTCACATCAGGCTCCCTGCTTGGCCAGGAGCCTGCTTCTCCCTCTCCCACTGCCCCTGCTTGTGTTCCCTCTCTTGCTGAGTTGCTCTCTATCAAATAAATAAAATCTTTAAAAAAAGAAAGAAATATCAGACAGCAGCCCTGTCTCTATACAAAAATCGTATATAAAAAATGTTAGTAAATGTCTATTGAAAGTACTCAATAAATTACTTTCAAACCATGGGAAAAAATATAGCTAGGCCTCAAGAAAACTGGTCCAGTTCTCAGAATCCAGCCCAGCTGCCAAACAAAGAAAACCCTATAACCTGATAGAGAACCGTATCCAAGCTTAAAGTTATAGATCTTCCTGTGGCTGGTTGTTTCAGGAACATAAGCCAGGATGCACTTTTCACTCTTTCTCCATTGAAAGGAAAAGGAATTCCTACTTTGGGGGATGAATTAGGATGCAGCATCCGGGGAAACCTCAAACACTGGCATTAGGCATAGCTGTTCTTCATTGATTACAAACACGTGTGGAAAACACCGCACCATCTTAAGAAGTCCAGAAATACAAAGACACACCACTCTGCTAGTCCCTGCCCTGTAGCGCTGATTGTTGTCATCTCCCTGCCTCTCCTCATCACCCTCCATCCCTGAATATCCCCTCACGAAACTTCTGCTATGGGCTTAGCCTATTCCTATATGCCAGGCCGCTGCACCCAATTCTGCTGTCCTGAATTCTGTCTGTCTGTTTGTTTGTTTGTTTTCTTCCTACACATGGGACTTCCTAATCCGTTTCCTTTGGGTAGCTTTTCTCTAAGCTTAGGAAAACACTCATCTTTATTGCCACTTGCCAAGCACCTTCTTATGACATGCATCAGCCCTTAAAGAACTCGGCAATTTAGTGACTGTTAAGTCAACTTTGCATATGTGGCAGAACAGTGGATATGACTCACCTCTAGGGAGTGTTTAACGCATTGAATGACACCAAGAAGGAATTCACATAAATGCTTGTGTTTTCAACTACGGTGAACCTGCTCTGACACACAGGCGATCTGTTTTACCGCGCCCTTGTGGTTCTTTGGGGGCCCTCTTCCTGTCTGCGACCTCATCATTACCAAGTTTATTCAGTCTAGCACAGAGATGCATGGAAGGAAGAAACTTGAGCTTGGAGCCAGAAAACCTGGGTTCTCATCCAGAATCTTGCATTTACCAGCCGTTTTGACCAAGTTCCCTGAGGTTAGGCCGTGCCCTGAATGGCCCTGGGTTGCCTGCCCCATTGTGTGATAAACTGGGTGAATTCAGAACCCTGCACACTCCAGTTCCTTCTTTTGTCCTAGAGCACTGCTAATGTCATGGAGACCCTCCCTGAGGAGTTGCTTAAATGAAACACACATACACACACACACACACACACACACACACACACAGTTCTTACAGAGTAAAGGTGAGGAGTGGGCTCAACCTGAGAAGCCAATGTGCATCTTAGAAATACAGAAATCAGAGCTAGAAGAGACTTGGAGATCTCCCTACGCTGAAATAGGAGGAAACTGTGACCCGGAGAAAGAAAGTGACTTGTATCATGAAGGTAATGGATTTACAACCAGTTTCCCCAACTCTCCTCCTGAATAACTTGACTCCTTTCTTTAACATTGAGTTGACATACTTAATGGAGCCACAAGAGGGAGACAGAGGGCAAGGAAAGGTGCTTGGCAGGCCCATATTAGCCCCAGGGTCTTGGGGAGGCTTCCAGGGGCTCTCTGGGAAGGCAGACCTACAGCTGTGGTACCTGTGCGAGATCTGGTTGGAGCCCATTTCTATCCCATATTACCTGTGGGGATAGTGGATAAACTAATTCATCTGAGCCTCTGTTTTCTCATTTGCTAAGAGGAGACACTGTTCTATAGTAAGATGTTTGTAATTGAGATTGAAGACAAAAAACGCAGCACAAAGTTGAATCTTGAGATGGGTGTTAATGACGCTGACCGGTGGAGTGATAACGCGCTCCTTTCAAAGAGTGCTTTTGTCCCTCGGTCCCATCTCATCCCCTGCACTGTGGGTAACTTGAAAGCCATCATTCAGACTTGGTGTAATTGTTATGTGCTCTCGCCTCCTCTTTTCTCCATCTTCACAGTCTGGGAAGTCTGAGCACCTGTCAGATGGAGGAGGGCATGGATTAAGGTAGAGGGAGAGACCAAGATGAAAATCTCACCTGGTCTCCTATTCTGTATGGTTTAGGTTGTGGGCGGGACCCCTGAGCCATTGTCACGTCCTGTTTTCTGTTTGGTGGAAAGGGGACCTTGCTGTAGAAGGTGAGGGTTGGGGAAGACTCCAGGATGAGTGGCCCGGTGGCGCCACCAACGTCTGTCTTCCTTCCGTTCCTGGTGGTGGCCACTGGCCTCTGGAGCAGATAACAGCCTGACCCTGACCTGGAGGCTCCTGCATACCAGGACTTGAGGATCTGGAACACATATCATGGAAATAAGTCAAGGGCGGACATTGGAATAACTCATGATCTCTGGGGCTAGGCATGTCTCTGGGGGGGAACAAGCCAACCTGGTCGTTTCCAGTGAAGCCGACAGATGAGAACAGATGCTCGATGCCATAGAGTGGATCAGTGGGAGAGCTGAGAGGAACATTAAAAAGGTGAAATGAAACCAGGACTTTGAATATTTCTGTAATACCCAGGTCCGTCACGACTGGGCCATTTACCACTATTAGAGATTTTGGTTTGGTTTTAATTCTCTCACTGTGTCACACAGGGCAGAGCTTCACTGGTTTGTTCTAACACTTCTCCAGCCCTGTCTCCCCCACAAGAATTTTAAATTACACCCCATCCTAGGCCAGCTTAAATAACCACCTTGGGTCCCTGTGTACCCCTTAGGGTTCTCACTCTCTATTCAATATGGTTTGGCTAATAAAAGATTTTTTTTTTCAGGAGGAATTGAGGTGGATACAATTTAATCGAACATAATACATAAGTACTATTATTTTTCTGACTAAAAATGTTGAACGTGGTGAGTGGAATCGAGCAATTGGATACTACAGATCCCTAGGGCTCACCAGCAATTCTTAGGGCAGAGGAAATGGAAAGAACAAAGTTCTTCAGGCGAGTAAGAGCCCGGTGCTTCTGAGGAGGCATGTGTGTGACACGGAGGGTCGGAGGTGGGAGAGGACCAGGCAATGCGGTCTGCCCTGCCTGGGAACTGGATCACAAAAGGGCTTGAGACCACGCCGCGGACTTGAGCTTTTATTCTGAGTGAGGTGGGACGCGTTGGGGGATTCTGAGCAAAGGAGAGAATGGATCTGACTCGTGTTTTCTCTGGATCACTCTGCCACCATGCTGTGTGGAAAACAGACCACAGGCGGGCAAGAGCAGAAGCGGGGAGAACCGTGAGGAGGCCATGCCCAGGACAGAGGATGGTGGTTCACATCACTGTGAGGGGGCATCACTGCGCCTCAAAACAAACTCCCAGGAGTGGGGTAGGCACTTCCCTGTCCTTCACCCCATCATGTTCAGTCTTGTTGAAGCCCCAGTTACCAGCCAGGACCTCCCCGGGAAACAGGATTCATTTGAAGGGACTTTAACAAAGGCCTAAGAAGGGATGGAAGGAAGCAGAGATGAGAACCGGCAGGAGGCTGCACCCCTTCTAGGTCTAAAGGCACGAAAAGAAGAAAGCGTTCCTTCCTTGAGTCCAACAAGAGCAGGAGTCGGTCAAGGAGCTGCTTTGCTGGCTAGCCATGAAGGAAGTAGTTCCAGCAGATGCTGTGCCCATGCAGGGAGAACATGGGGGAAGGAACGCTTTGCTCTTAATCCTCCAAACAACCGCACACACTTTGCTTTCTGATTCCAAATTTACTGGAGATTTGAGGTTTTCCTTGAGGCACAGTTGGTGAGTGGTCAGATTACATCTAGTGCTCGTGTCTGCTGCCCTGGGATCTCTCCTTCATGCCACATGGGACGCCTCCCCCCCCCACCCAATTCTGGAAGAAACGATGAAATGAAACTTGGCTTTGGCTCACAGGCATAGTAAATGTGAAAACTCAAAGTATAGGTGGGTGAGAAGACAAAGTATCTGCTCACTCCTTTCCTTCTCCTCCAGGGAGAAAAAAAGAGGTGACAGTGAGGTTACATCCAGTTTTGGATTGAGCAGCTTTCTGGGTCTGCTGGGGTCTCCATGGCTCTCCCTGATGTTTAATGTAGCTTTGATACCTAGAGTCACCTTCTAAGAGGATGAAGGCTGCAGCTCACTTAGAGTGGAGGAAGGGGGCGCACTTTCATGACCTTTACCTCCAGGAGCCCCACCAGATTCTCAGGGTAAAGACCAGAGAAAATTGCCCTGGTGCTTCTGGCCTATACCAGGCACCATCTGTTCTTGGGGACAGGACACACTGTGACGGGGGCAGATGCTGACCATGCAGCATGGAGTCCTGCCTCTTTGTGCCGCTGCTTGCACACAGCTCAGGTGAGGGGTGAAGAGCCTGTTCAGTGGCCCCAGCATGGACCAAGGCCTGGGCTTTATGGATCAAGGTGGTCAGGTCTGCAGAAAGAACAAGCATGAGATACACATGGAAGATGGCATTGCTGGTGGGGGAGGAGGTGTTCAGATCAGCGGGTCCACACTGACAAAGAGGCAGTTAGATAGGGAGAGTGAGAAGCCATGGTGGCAGCTAACCTGATGTGGAACCACGGGGGCTCAGGTCAGCTGGTCATTAGAATAGGTCTCTTTTGGTTCCTCTCTTGGAGGATGAAGAAAAAATCTCACTGGCATTGCGTTGAGCTCAGCAGCTGAGCAGAAATGAAAATCTGGGCCACCTCCCTGGGAAGTCCTGTAGCTTCTCATCTTTGGCACTGCTGCTCCTCAGTCTTCACAGCAACAAGCTCTGGGACAGAGTCCAGCGGGCGCTTTGCTGGTTTTCCCTTGTTACCACTGGTCATCTCTGTTTCCTCTTTGCTCCTGCCTGCAGGGTTTTCATGCCCTTTTCCTAAAATTCATAGCCAGATCTCAAATCTTACTGAATCAGGCTTCATGGGCCCATCAAAACGTCTCTATACAGAACGGATCTTAAAAGTTCCCATCATAAGGGGCACCTGGGTGGCTCAGTGGGTTAAAGCCTCTGCCTTCGGCTCAGGTCATGATCCCAGGGTCCTGGGATAGAGCCCCACATTGGGCTCTCTGCTCAGCAGGGAGCCTGCTTCCTCCTCTCTCTCTACTTGCCTCTCTGCCTGCTTGTGATCTCTGTCTGTCAAATAAATAAATAAAATCTTTAAAAAAAAAAAAGTTCCCATCATAAGAAAAAAAAATATTTGTGACTAGGTGTGGTGGTGGACTTAACCAGACATCGTGGTGATCATTTTGCAATATATACAGGTGTTAGATCATTCTGCTGTACACTTGGAACTGATATAATGTGGTATGTCAACTATGTCTCAAAAAAGGAAGTATTAAACATACAACCTCATAATTCACTGGGAAAGCTCTTGTCCTGGGGTGGGGTAGAGAACAAGTTGTAATCAACTGCATTTCTATAGCACTTGACAGTGTACTAAATACTTTCACATCCTTCGTCTCACTTTACCACAGACACCAGAGCCCAGGAGGGTGGATAGATAGATTCCTGCATGCTGGGGCTCTGAAGAACTCTTGGGGCTTACCCTGTAAGCTCGGCATAGAAGCAGAGGTCCCTACAGATGAAGCATGGGGGCTCTTCAAAGACCCATCTCTCTAGTTTCAAATCTGGACTTAGCCCTTCTTTGCTGTGTGATCCTAGCTTTGTGTCTCAGCTTCTCTGAGCCTCAGCTGTAACTTGGTGCTAATGATACCTTCCTTGTAGAGTTGTTGTGAGAATTAAAGGAGATATGTATAAAGCATCTTGTCTAGCACTCTGCTCAGAATAGGCCCTTAATTCACAGCAGCCAGTCCTGGATTCAGGTACCTCCAGAGGCCACTTCTCTGTTACTGCAATGGTTCATTCAGCCCCCAGCCCCAGTCCCCTTGGCTTAAAGGGGAAAAAAAGTTTGTATATAGTTTTAAGTCATCTGCTATTTTATTTATTAAATAAATAAGTGAATGACTGCTGGAGAAGAGCATTTACTTGGATTAGTGAATATATTAGAGGAAACCTGAGATAATTGATCATTCCAGGTTCAGAATTTAGAGGAAATGACACTGTGAGAAATGTCCTATCAAGCCAGTGAAGTTGGATTTGGAGAAATGCTTAGATCTCATATTTAGCTCTTTGTGGAATTTATACTTCCTGCTCCAAGGTTACAAGATAAAATCCAGTGTACCAAAAATATGTCTTTATAACTCCTGATAAAACCGAAGTGTTGGGGGAATTACTTACCACAGATTGTTGGTGTTTATTATTTGCTGGGAAACTCGGTGTTCAAAACAAGTGAGATTAGATGTCCCTGAAATTGTAGGCCTTTAGAATTCACCTTTAGAAAAAAAAAAAAAAATAAGAAGCAGTGCTTTTGTCTGAAAAACATTTTCTAAGAAGTTCAGCGAAAAACCCAATTTACTTAGTTGGCAAAATGATTGCAGAGCAGTAAATGAGCAGAGTTGAGGGAGCTGACAATGGTAAAGAATGGAAGACTAGGGGCGCCTGGGTGGCTCAGTAGGTTAAAGCCTCTGCCTTTGGCTCACGTCATGATCCCCGGGTCCTGGGATTGGGCCCCGTATTGGACTCTCTGCTCCTGGAGAGCCTGCTTCCTCCTCTCTCTCTGCCCACCTCTCTGCCTACTTATGATCTCTGTCTGTCAAATAAATAAATAAAATCTTAAAAAAAAAAAAAAGGAAGACTATAACATGTGTGCCTGTTTTCATGCTGGGGCAGAAACATGTTCATGCTGTCGCGGAACAGACTTTGTGTGTGTATGGGTCTCTAAGAGTAACGTATTAGACTCATACAGGCACAAGTGACTGAGGTTACATAGTAAGCATTTTCAGAGTGATTTCTTAAGAATAATACTTTTCTTTCCTGTGTATTTACTATTTGCAGAATCATTTTGTTCACAATCGTAGAGGAAGCCCACACGGAAAAATATGTATTTTGTGCTTCCAATTTGGAACTCTACAAACACTAGAAAAACACCCTTTTTTAAAAAAAATTTTGCTTTATTAAAGCAAAGCAATATCCTTCCTAGATTCAACATAATGAAGAACAATTCTTAAATAAATCACCTCAACTTTATATGACCCCCAGTTTCTAATATATTTATCCTCACATTTTTCCTCTGCTCTAATCTTTAATACCAGATGTCTCAGTCTTTTCCTTTGTCTTTCGCTGAAGTTGGAATTTAATTTCCTCCTATCTCAATTCCCTTCTAAGGCATCACCTACAGCCACTCCCTCCTTTGACCCAATAACATTCAATAGAAATGTCCCTGTGTGGTATCAGATACCATTAAGTAAAATCAGAAAAATGAATAAGACACTTTCCCATCTTCAAAGGTATAATAGACTGGTAAGAAAACACATCATTTTTAACTGATGGCTAATCTTGGTGGATTAAACTAATCTGATTCTGTTGCTTCATGAAACCTAACAAAAATAACAGTAAGAGGTAGGAAGAAACTTATTAACCTACAAATCCAAAAAAAAAAAAAAATAGGAGAGAAAGGGGTGTCACATTTTTTCCAAATGTTAGCAAGCAAACGGATAAATAGTAAGTAACTTAGCAGCCCACAGAAAGTGTGAATCTGACCGATAGAGCTAGAAGTCTGGAAAAAGGCTGATCCTCATTGGTAGAAGTCAGTAAGTCTCGAGAATTGGAAGTGCCTCCAGTTGGATGTATCACAGGACACGGTGAAGGCCTGGTTCTGACTGAGAAGCTAGTGAATTAGTAAATCAAGTAAATTGACTAAGAAGGGTGAACTAAGATCTCAGAAGGCCTAGAGGGTAATCATTTCTAAGTGGAACAACAGAATACAGAGTTCCAGAAGGAAGGTCTCCAGAAAAATTAAATGAAATATTGTCCTCTGAGTCTGCAAAGATCGAGGGATTTGTGTTCATGGTGGGGTTCTTGGGAAATAATTGCCAAGGGGTAGGAAAAGCTAAGCATATGAAATGTGAGGCAGTTTTAAGTCCTGGAAAAGAAGTGGTTGAAAGAAGATACAAACATAACATGCATAGTAATTTACCTATTCATGACTAAAACACCATATATTGATCCAACTAAAAATTATGATAGAACTCTAGTGGGAGAATGAGGGAGAGGAAAGTGTTATTACGGGGAGGGGTATCCAGAGTAAGGGAGGAGGATGTAGGGGTGAGTCCATTGTCTTCAATAATAGGGAGTTATTTATAAAAGCCCCAAATTAAAAATAATGTTAAATACATTGTCTTAAGGGCACCTGGGTGGCTCAGTCTGTTAAGCATCTGACTTTAGCTCAGGTCGTGATCTCAGGGTCCTGAGATCCAGTTGCCCCCTTGGGCTCCACGCTCAGCAGGAAGTCTGCTTCTCCCTCTTCCTCTGCCTCCCCCATCCCACTTGTGCTCTCTCTTTCTTTCTCTCTCAAATAAACAAAATATTAAAAATAAATAAATGCACTGGCTTAGAAATATGGACGTAAACACAAAATGAAACAACTGAAAATTTAAATGCTTGCTTCTAGAGAAAGGAAATTAGTTGAGACTCTGGTCACGGGATACTAATGATCTCCTTCAGGCTAAATCCAATGAACATTTTGCTGTTAATGTCTTGCTTCTCTGAACTTTCTGGTATTACTCAGAATATTTCTTTCTGTTGAAATACTGCTGTGTACAGTTTATGTGTATTACCTAAGATAATCCTCTCAATAACCATATGACATATTACCTACATTTTTAAAAAAGATTTTATTTATTTATTTATCTATTTTTTGGACAGAGAGAGACACAGTGAGAGAGGGAACAGAAGCAGGGGGAGTGGGAGAGGGAGAAGCAAGCCTCCTGCTGAGAAGGGAGCCTGACGCCGGGCTCCATCCCAGGACACTAGGATCATGACCTGAGCCGAAGGCAGATGCTTAACGACTGAGCCACATATCTACATTCTACAGGTGAATAAACTGAAGCTTGGAGAGCTCATTGGTCCCAGATCATGCAAGGAAACCTAGCTCTGTCTGATTCCAGAGTCTACACTGAAGACTACTAGTACTGTGGACTTTTCTCTTCCTGTAAAGATAATTTGATCCTCAAAATTGCCGTGTACTATATGTTAGCTAACTTGAACATAACAAAAAAATCAGAAAAATAGTTGCCATGTGAATTTATTTCAATTATTATTTTTTGATAGTGTTAATGCAGCTACCTCCTACAGCATCCTCTTGGTCCATACGAATTCCATGCATCCAAATGTGGCTCGCCCTACTCTTTAGCTTCCTTTACAACAGTTGGTCAGTGTCCCATCTTCAGACTTCTTTGGGGCCAAGTTAGATGGGAATCTCTAAACCATTGTAGACTTAAAGGGTCATGGGCCAGTTAACACATGACCTTGCTTATTCTCTGCTCTAGTGGCAACTTGGGGCTCACCTATGGTTTTCTACAGCTCAGCAAGTAAAATTCCAGACTTGCCTTCTGACAACTGCTTCCCCCCAAACCTCCAAAGAGTTCCTTGCTGACCATGCACTTGTCTGTTTGTGAGGACTAATGTGGGAAATGCCAAAAATTTCTGTAGTCCTATAAATTCCCTTCCTCCTTTTTGATGATGAATCTCTAGGCTTTTCTGCAAAGGGCTGCTGGGTTTGATGATCACTGAGTAGTTTCGCTAACGTTTTTTTAAGTTCTGGAGAAATGGATCCAGAAGCTGTCTTTCATTTGGGGGTACTTGTTGGCTCTTACTTTCTGAATTGTGTTTCAAATAAACTCCAGGGCCTATAGGAAAAATCACAACCTACCTCCTATTATTTTCATTTGGTTTTCATTTTTCTCTTCCTTTCATGATAGGTGGAATGTGTTAAGATAATGAAATCTACCGTTAGGTAAGAATAAAGAGACTGGGTCCAATGATGAGTCTATCTGTGCTTTATTCGCCCCCTGTGGTGGGGCGGGACAAGTGCATTTTTGTCTCTAAGGGGGATTTACATTACATTACATTAGATGTACACATTTTAAAAAAAGAATAGATAATAAATGATGGATAAAGATTTTGATAGAAGGTTGTAAGTTTGTGAACTCGATATTCAAGGAATGGAAAAGAGTAGACATAATGTCATGGCTTGACCAGCCTCTTATTTTTCTGAACTGTATTCAGAGTTTTTTTCCTTTAAGGAATACCCTCAATTATTGCAAAGGATATTAGGATACCTGTACTTTTCCTCCTGTTTCTCATGTTGGAGTCATGTCATTTTGAGTTCCAGTTGTTATATTTTACATGAAAAAACACTTAGTCTTTAATCTCTTACTGCTTTATTTGTTCAATGCTATTTTGTGTTTTACTCATTATTTCACATTAGCTTTTTGTTTTGCTGGGTTATATCCTTTGATAATTCCAAACAGCTCTGAGGAGGCCTTCTGTGCCCAGTTGTTTCTTAGATAATACTTTTTTTGCCCTTACTTTTGAGTGTTGCTATTTTGTAGGACTTCTCATAATTTCATTCCAGAAGATAGTGAAGTTTCTGTCCCTTCTGAACTTAATGATCCATAGAATCTACCCATTCCTGTTTTAACCCTTTAGAGTATCTCAAGGGACTAGTTTTCAACTGAAGCACTTTGGGAAATACCAGAATAACCCATTTTGGAACCAAGTGGTAGTAGTAGAGGTGAACTTTGTGGGTTGGGCTTGGCCAATGACAGGAATTAGAGAACAGGAGGAGAAACGGGTTGAAGACTTTGTATAGCCAAGAGCAGCTCACCATCTTGGGAAATTTTTCCTTAATAATTGAAAATGATAAGGAAACTCGGAGAAGTGAACCTAGTATACGGGATTCTTTTTATTTAAGAATATTTGCTGATTCTATTGGGTGTCCATTGGTATCGAAATATGGCTTTAATTTTCATTTTATTTATTTCTAATGAAATTAAACATGTTTTCATATCTTTTTTGACCATTTGGGTGTTCTATTTTTGTGAAATGCCTGGACAAGTCTCTTAAACAATTTTCTCCTGAGTTGTCTCTTCTTTAGCTAATACTTATAAGAGTTCTTTGTATGTTCAGGATACATATCCTTTCTTGCTTATATATATTTAAAATGCCATCTAGAATTCAGTGGATTTTCAATTTTTGCTGTTATTAGAGGTTCTCTCTTTTTGCATTAAGGACAGCACATGAGCTGAGATGTGATGAGCTCTGGGTATTGTATCCAACTGATAAATTACTAAATACTATATCTGAAACGAATGATGTACTGTATATTGGCTAACTAAATTCAAATTAAAAAAAGAAAATGCTTTCAACACACACAAAAAGTATATACACATTTAAAATTGTTCCATCTTTTTTTTTTTAATTTTTTATTTTTTATAAACATATATTTTTATCCCCAGGGGTACAGGTCTGTGAATCACCAGGTTTACACACTTCACAGCACTCACCAAAGCACATACCCTCCCCAATGTCCATAATCTTATTAAATAAATAAATAAATAAATAAATAAAATTGTTCCATCTTCCTGGAGATTTTGACTGTAATAATAATTTTTAATTATGTAATGTTCCGCTTTTGGATAAATAACACTTTCTGCTCTAAGGTTAACTTTGTCTGATATTAATAAGCCTTAGCTTTAGAGTTTGCCCGATACATCTTTTCTCATTCTTTTACTTTAAACTGTGTTGTATTTATTAAGATTTGCCTCTTTTAAATAGTAAGTAATGGTTTTAAATAGTAAGTAATGGGGTTTGGTTTTTTTAATCTAGTCTAAAATTTTTGTCACATATTACACATAATATATTTGCTCGTATATTTGGAATTAAACCTACCATCTTAAAATTGACTTTCCTGGAAGAAATTAAAGTTCTAATTCTTATTAGAATCTGATAAGTCAATTATACATGCTGTGATTTTTAGAGGTATAAGTAAACACCTAGTAAAAGACTTTATAATTAGTAGACTAATTGAAGAGAGAACTATAATAATAAAAAAACTCATTGAAAAATACTCATATCGAAAATTAAGCAATAAAGGGGAAATAAGAGAATACAGAGCAGTTGCCAAAAAATAGAAAACATTTTTTTGTTTGTTCATTTGTTTAAGCTGGTTACTCTATTTTATGGTATTGGTTTCCCTAAATGCTCTGTTTCTATTCACACTTCAACTTGGTAATAGCTTTTTTCATGTCAATAAATATACATTCTGCTCACCACAGCCTACATCTGATGATTTTGAGGGAGAAGTAAGCATGAAGCCAGGTCATATGTGCAGGAAAATGGTGACTTAGGTGAGGAGAGCGCCCACTTCTCTAGACAAAAGTGCCCTCTGAGTCTCCATGTTTAGAATCCTAGTTCTTGAGGGGATAGTCAGGACTTTCATTTGAGTACCAATTCCATAATACCCTTCTTCCTACTTTTTCTTCTGTTATTTCGAAGGCTTGACATTATTCCTGCCTCTGTTCTGCTTCTTACTGCGATCTGGTACTCACATCCTATGTATTTGCCTAAAGCAGAAAGGTAATTTTGCTCAGAAAAAAGTTCCCAAACCTTGGCTTGGGGCTACACCACACTGTTGTGTGGTGTAGTACCTGGGTGAAGGAGAAAGGGACTACTGACCTAGATGTTTCCAATAAAATTGTAAAAATGGTTTAACTAAATAGCTGCCCCAGGCTCTGCCCTACTCTATTATTTACAGCTTCTGACACCGATCCTGAACTCTCTGTGTTTGCTCTTACTTCTGTGGTGGTCCTATCTGCTTTTTTTGGGGTAGAGAAATTCTATTCATGCTTCTCTGTCAAGTCTCATTTCTACTTTTCACTCTGTTTCCATAATTCTTCAACATCACTTGCCAGTTATGCTGTGTCTAACTTTTTTGTCGTTCCATGCAATCTGGTTCTTTGGAACACCCTCCAACCCCCAACTCAGTGGAACAGAGTAGAGAGCCCAGATATGGACCCTCAACTCTATGGTCAATTAATCTTCAACAAAACAGGAAAAAATATACAGTGGAAAAAAGACAGTCTCTTCAATAAATGGTGCTGGGGAAACTGGACAACTATATGCAGAAGAATGAAACTTGACCATTCTCTTACACCATGCACAAAGATAAACTCAAAATGGATAAAAGATCTCAACGTGAGACAGGAATCCATCAGAATCCTAGAGGAGAACTGTCGCTCTCGCCAGCAAGAACGACCCGCAGACGTGATGAGTGGCAAACTTCTTTATTAGTTTTTTTCTCCTACTACAGCAAGTTCTGGCAAAATATTTATGTAAGCAGTCCAATCACTGCCCCGTGCACGCGGTCTCCTCATGGACCCTTATGTAACCACATAGGGCTCTATTGTTCTCAAGCAGTAATAATGTTTCTTTCTAGGCTCCTGGTGCTGTTCATGTATCAGCCACGAGCGCACCCATACCCTACCTAGCCAATCATTCTCACTTCCACAATCTTCAGGCATTTTCGTCTACGTGACTCCTTGCATCTGCTGGATGGCTCTCCACAGAGAACATAGGCAGTAACCTCTTCGATATCAGCCACAGCAACTTCTTTCAAGATATGTCTCCAAAGGCAAAGGAAACAAAAGCGAAGATGAACTTTTGGGACTTCATCAAGCTCAAAAGCTTCTTCACAGACAAGGAAACAGTCAAGAAAACAAAGAGGCAACCATGGAATGGGAGAAGATATTTGCAAATGACAGTACAGACAAAAGGTTGATATCCAGGATCTATAATGAACTCCTCAAACTCAACACACACAAAACAGACAATCATATCAAAAAACAGGCAGAAGATATGAACAGACACTTCTCCAGTGAAGACATACAAATGGCTATCAGACACATGAAAAAAATGTTCATCATCACTAGCCATCAGGAAGATTCAAATTAAAACCACATTGAGATACCACCTTACACCAGTTAGAATGGCCAAAATTAGCAAGAGAGGAAACAACATGTGTTGGAGAGGATGTGGAGAAAGGGGAACCCTCTTCCACTGTTGGTGGGAATGCAAGTTGATGCAGCCTTTTTGGAGAACAGTGTGGAGATTCCTCAAGAAATTAAAAATAGAACTTCCCTATGACCCTGCCATTACACTCCTGGGTATTTACCCCAAAGATACAGATGGAGTGAAAAGAAGGGCCATCTGTACCCCAATGTTTATAGCAGCAATGGCCGCGGTCGCCAAACTGTGGAAAGAACCAAGATGCCCTTCAACGGATGAATGGATAAGGAAGATGTGGTCCATATACAGTATAGAGTATTATACCTCCATCAGAAAGGACGAATACCCAACTTTTGTAGCAACATGGATGGGACTGGAAGAGATTATGCTGAGTGAAATAAGTCAAGCAGAGAAAGTCAATTATCATATGGTTTCACTTATTTGTGGAGCATAACAAATAGCATGGAGGACAAGGGGAGATGGAAAGCAGAAGGGAGTTGGGGGAAATTGGAAGGGGAGGTGAACCATGAAAGACTATGGACTCTGAACAACAATCTGAGGGTTTTGAAGGGGCAGGGGGTGGGAGGTTGGGGGATCCAGGTGGTAGGTATTGGAGAGGGCATGGATTGCATGGAGCACTGGGTGTGGTGCAAAAATAATGAATACTGTTACACTGAAAAATTAAAAAAAATTTTTTTAAGTCATTAAATTAGTTTATGTATGTATATAAAGACCTTTGAGCAGAGTGTGACCCACAGTAAATCCTTAGCCACTGATCTCCACCGATACACACAGTAATGACACATTATAGACTATATACACGGTATTACACATGCTATTATTTTCCTATAAAAGACTGTATGAGGCAGTCACTGCTCATTCAGCAAATTTCACAACAGACACCCACACCCGTATTAAGGATGCTAAATCAGTTAGCACTTCCGACATAAAAAAGGAAGCAGCTGTGCATCTCAGAAATACTCAGCACTGCCTTTGGGGATCAGAAAAACTGCAGGAGAGGAATGCAGAATTGACCTGAGTGAGGTGTGGAGTGGGGCCAAGTGTTTTATCTGGACTGAAGGCACTTGCCCAGAGTCTCCGGCACTCATAGGACGCACTGCAGACATTGCAGGCCTGAAGAAAGGTAGGGCATGCCTTTCTAGGCTCTGGGGCTGATGGGTTTTTCATCCGCTGGTTCTAGGGTGACTGAGAGTGGAATGAGAGAGGATCAAGTTACTTCTCACAGCAGGAGCTGGTATTCTGGGTTGGGAGTGGGTCTAGTGCACCTTTAAGTATATGTTGGGAGGGGTGGGTTGGAGAACATTCTTTGTTGCAGAGGATGGTGGTAAGGACAGGCTCCTAGAGGCTGAGCCTGGGTAAGGTGGTCACAATTATGTTTGATCCCTACATCCCTAGGCTCTTAGGGAAACCGAAAGCAGTATTTTATATTTTTTCACTAAGTATTTCATATACTCTTGAGTCTCCTTCTTTCGTGTTCTTTATTCTCTGTCTCTGACATCATTTTTATAATTCAGCAGTCAAAAAAGGCCTGTCACGTGAAGAATTTGGTGGAGATGCTGTCAGGCGAAGGTGGGGTCCCCAGTCTTAAGCAGGCCCTGGGGTACACTGTGGTCTGACCTAGTTCTCCAACCATTCCAGGGTAGCATTCACGAGACGTCATGCCACAGACTGAAGATACCTGTGAGGAAGTCTACTGAGGAAAGGGATTTTGTAGATTTAAGTTTGATGAAGACCATTGTCCAGCTCCCTCATTGGCACTTGGGACTCAGGAGGGAGTTGGTGATAAAACAGTAGGAAACAAAAGATGGGTGGTGGTACTCACCCCCAAGAAGATTTGGCATCAGTAGAAGAAAAGTGGGATGTTTTCTAGGTTTCTCCACATTTGTAGCAGGAACAGCAATAACAGGAAGACACTCTACTTGTCATCAGCCCAACACATATCGCAAATAATATGGTAATACTACAGTTCAGAGTCTTCCCCAATCTAGAGGAAATGTTCCTCATACCTTTCCAAACTTTTTTGTTGTTTTGGTTTCCTTTTTATTTGAAAATAGGGAAGTCCAGACCTAGAGGGTAAACACAGATTTATCCTTGAGGACTTTATCTTCCCTAGGCAATTACACACGGATTTCTGTGGTAGGAAAGAAGGAGGCAGTTAAGCAAATTTATAGTCAGAGTTCATTAGAAGGACCAGAGCATCAGCCCCAAATTACCAGGACCAGATATATGTTGCCACAGAATATGGAAAGACCATTAGAGACATTTGGAAGTGTTATTATAATATAGTGTTTGCTTGTGGGAAACTCAAAGTCTTATTAAATAGAGAGGAAGAACCACCAAGGATGTTTGACAAGATAGGGCCTACATCACCTAAATCCTCAATCTGAAGATAAGTCTGAGAGGTGAACGCAGAAATTTATTTGCATTAAAAAAGAAAAGTACACTAAAATACACCTTTATTTGGACTAAGAATTACCAGTAGTTACTTTTACAATACTTTTGGTCTCTATGGTACAAGAAGGAAATAACTGAGTCTTTTTTTTTCTTTCTTTTCTAGGTTTATTAAAAAATAATTGGCGTATATCGTTGTATAAATTTAAGGAGTACAGCATGATCATTTCATTTATATGTTGTGAAGTGATGATCAGTCAGTTAAGCTAACCTCCATCTTCTCCTATAAATACAATAAAAAGAAAAAGAAAAAAGGGGGAAAATTTCTCCTTGTGATAAGAATTACAGGATTTACTCTCTTAACAGCTTTCCTATACATTACATAGTCATGTTCACTATAGTCATCACATTGTACATTATGGATGTACTTATGGATCTTATAACTGGAAGTTTGCATCTTTTTACAGCTTCTGCCATTTCTGCCCACCTGACTCTTCACCTCTAGTGACCATAATTCTGATCTCTTTCTGGGAGTTTGGGATTTTTTAAAAAATAAGATTTGACATGTAAGTGATACTATACAATATTTGTCTTGCCTGACATATTTCACTTAGCATAATGTCTCCAAGGTCTCTCTCTGTTGTTACAAATGGTAGAATTTCCTTTTTTTTTTTTCGCCATGGCTGAATAATAATCCAGTGTGTGTGTGTGTGTGTGTGTGTGTGTGTGTGTGTAATGCTGCCATGAATGTGGAGGGGATAGATACCTTTTCAAATTAGTGTCTTCATTTCCTTTGCACACATTCTCAAAAGTGTGATTGCTGGATCATATGGTCATTCTATTTTAAATTTCTATTTATTTATTTATTGGATAATGCTGTTTTATTTTTTTGTTTTTTGTGTTTTTTTTGGCTTTTTAAATTTATTTTCAGCATAACAGTGTCATTATTTTTTCACCACACCCAGTGCTCCATGCAATCCGTGCCCTCTATAATACCCACCACCTGGTACCCCGACCTCCCACCCCCCCACCACTTCAAACCCCTCAGATTGTTTTTCAGAGTCCATAGTCTCTCATGATTTTTAATTTTTTGAGGACCCTCCAAACTGTTTCCCACACTTACTGCTCCAATCTACATTCCCACCAACCATGTACAAGGATTTCTTTTTCTCCACATCCTCTCCAGCATTTGTTCTCTCCCATCTTTTTGAGGATGGCTATTCTAACCAGTGTAAGGTGATATCTTGTTGTGATTTTGATTTGAATTTCCCTAAGGGCTAGTGATGTTGAGCATCTTTTCATATATCTATTGGGGTTTTATATATTTTATTTGGAGAAATTTCTTTTCAAATCCTTTGCCCATTTTTTTTCTCCTATTGAGTTGTATGAATTCTTTATGTATTTTGGACATTAACCCCTTATCAGATATGTGATTTGCAAATACCTTTATCCCGTTCCATAGGTTGTTTTCCCCTTTCTTGATGGTTTCTTTTGATAAATAGAAGATTTTGGTTTAATGTAGTCCTGTTTGTTTATTGTAGATTTTTTCTTGCTTGTGCTCTAGATGTCATATCAAAAATTCATCATCAGGACCCATGTCAAAAGCTTTACTCCTATGTTTCCTTTGTAGGAGTTTATGGTTCCAGGTCTTACACTGAGGTCTTTATCCATTTTGAGTTAGTTTTTGTGAGTGGTGTAAGATTTATGTCCAGTGTAATTCTTCCACTTGTGTTCACCTAATTTTCCCAGCACCATTTGTGGAAGAGACTGTCTTTTCTCCATGGAGTATTCTTGGCTCTCTTGTCAAATAGTAGTTGACCATGTGTGCTTGGGTTTAGTTCCGGGCTCTGAATTTTGTTGTTGGTCTGTCTGTCTGTTTTTTGGCAGCACCACACTGTTTGGATGACTAAATCCTAATAGTATAACCTGAAATCAGGAAATGTGATGCCTTCTGTTTGTTCTCCTTTTTCAGTTTTTCTTTGGCTAGTTGGAATCTTCTGTGCTTCCATATAAATGTTAGGAGTGTTTTTTTCTACTTCTATAAAAAATGCCATTAAAATCTTGATAAGCAATGCATTGAATCTATAGATGGCTCTCAGTGGTATTGACATTTTAACAGGATTAATTTTTCCAATCCGTGAACAGGGAATACTTTTCCATTTATATGTGTTTACAATTTCTTTCATTAATGTCTTGCAGTTTTCAGCATAGATCTTTTACCTTCTTAGTTAAATTTATTCATAAGTGTTTTTTTGTTTTTGGTGTTGTTATAAATGAGATCAATTTTTTCATTTCTTTTTCAAAAATTCCACAGTGTCTAGAAATGCTACTGATTTTGTATATATTCATTTTGTATCCTGCAACTTCCCTGAATTCATTGATTAGATCTAATAGGTTTTTAGTTGAGTCTTTAGGATTTTTTAAATATAAAAATCATATCATCTGCAAATAGAGACAATATTACTGCTTCCTTTCCAATTCCAATACCTTTTACTTCTGTTTCTTGACTGATTGGTCCAGCTAGTACCATATTGAATGGAAGTGGTGAGAGTAGACAACCTTGTCTTGTCCCTGATCTTTGAAGAAAAGCCTTCAACCTTTCACCTTTGTGTATGATATTAGCTGTGGGCTATTTGTATATGACCTTTATTAAGTTGAGTATGTTCTTCTATGTCTATCAGATTAACAGTTTTATCATGAGTGGATGTTGAATTTTGTCAAATACTTTTTTCTGCATCTATTGAGATGATCATATGGTTCTTTTCTTTCATTCTATTACTGTGATGTATGATTGATTTGCATATGTTGAACAATTTTTGGTTTCAGGAGTAAATTCTGCTTGGTCACAGTGAGCAATCCTTTCAATGTGTTGTTGAATTCAGTTTCCTAGTATTTTACTGAGAATTTTAGCATGCATCAGGGATATATTCCTCCAGTATCTCTATTAGTATTTCCCTTCCTGGTTTTGGTATCAGACTAATGCTGGCCTCATAAAATGAGGTTTGAAATTTCCCCCTTTTTAAAATATTTTATTTTATTTTTTATAAACATATAATGTATTTTTATCCCCAGGGGTACAGGTCTGTGAATCGCCAGGTTTACACACTTCACAGCACTCACCATAGCACATACCCTCCCCAATGTCCATAACCCCACCCCCTCTCCTGACCCCCTGACCCCCAGCAATCCTCAGTTTGTTTTGTGAGATTAAGAGTCACTTATGGTTTGTCTCCCTCTCAATCCCATCTTGTTTCATTTATTCTTTTCCTACCTCCCAAAACCTCCATGTTGCATCTCCACTTCCTCATATCAGGGAGATCATATGAGAGTTGTCTTTCTCTGATTGACTTATTTCACTAAGCATAATACCCTCTAGTTCCATCCACGTTGTCGCAAATGGCAAGATTTTCATTTCTTTTGATGGTTGCATAGTATTCCGTTGTGTATATATACCACATCTTCTTTATCCATTCATCTGTTGATGGACATCTAGGTTCTTTCCATAGTTTGGCTATAGCGGACATTGCTGCTATAAATATTCAGGAGCATGTGCCCCTTCGGATCACTACATTTGTATCTTTAGGGTGAATACCCAGTAATGCAATTGCTGGGTCATAGGGTAGCTCTAGTTTCAACTTTTTGAGGAACCTCCATACTGTTTTCCAGAGTGGTTGCACCAGCTTGCATTCCCACCAGCAGTGTAGGAGGGTTCCCCTTTCTCCACATCCTCACCAGCATCTGTCATTTTCTGACTTGTTAATTTTAGCCATTCTGACTGGTGTGAGGTGGTATCTCATTGCGGTTTTGATTTGTATTTCCCTGATGCTGAGTGATGTGGAGCATTTTTTCATGTGTCTGTTGGCCATCTGGATGTCTTCTTTGCAGAAATGTCTGTTCATGTCTTCTGCTCATTTCTTTTTTTTTTTTAAGATTTTATTTATTTATTTGACAGAGAGAAATCACAAGTAGATGGAGAGGCAGGCAGAGAGAGAGAGGGAAGCAGGCTCCCTGCTGAGCAGAGAGCCCAATGCGGGACTCGATCCCAGGACCCCGAAATCATGACCTGAGCCGAAGGCAGCGGCTTAACCCACTGAGCCACCCAGGCACCTGTGTGCCCATTTCTTGATTGGATTATTTGTTCTTTGGGTGTTGAGTTTGCTAAGCTCTTTATAGATTTTGGAAACTCTTCTATCGTTTTGAGTTTTCTGTCATTTATTTCTGCTCTAATCTTTATTATTTCCTTTCTTCTGCGAACTTGGGACTCAGTTTATTCTTCCTTTTCTTGTCCTTAAGGGGTAGAGTTAGCTTGTTTATTTGTGATCTTTCTTACTTCTTAATGTCGGTATTTATTGCTGTGAAATTCCTTCAGAGTTGCTTTTGCTGCATCCCACAAGTTCTGGTAAGCTGTGTTCCCACGTTTGTCTCAGGAAATTTTAAAATCTCCCCTTTAATTTCTTTTTTTGACCCATTGGTTGTTCAGGAGTACTGTTCAATTTCCATATGTTGATGAATTTTCCTCTTTTCCTCTTGTTTTGACTTCTAGCTTCATGCCATTGATGTCAGAGAAGATAAATGGTGTGATTTTAATTTTCTTGAATTTTCTAAGACTTCTTTGTATCCACACATATGGTCTATCCTAGAATGTGCACTTGAGAAGAAAATGTGTTCTGCTGTTGCTCTAGTGTCTTTTCTCATCTAAAGAATGGGCTGGGGAACACTCTGACCAGGGGACTCGGTGAGATCCATATCTGACTGAATTGGATCCTTAAACAAGTTTTGTGTCTTTGTTCATAAAGGATATTCATCTGTGGTTTTCTTTTTTTAACGATGTCTTTTCTTGATTTTGATATCAAGGTAACCTGGCCTTGAACAATAAATTGGGAAGTATCCTTCCTCTTCCAGTTTTTTAAAAGAGTTTTTGAAGAAAAGTTATTGAATCTTTTGTCTTCCTCTTCCAGTTTTTTTTTAAAAGAAGTTTTGAAAAGGGGTTATTGAATCTTTTTAAAATGCTTAATACAATCACCAGTGAAACCATATGGGCCTGGGCTTTTCTTCATAGGAAATTTTTAATTTCCTCATTTAAATGCTTGTTATAGGTCTATATAGCTTTTGTGTTTCTTCTTCCATCAGTTTCATTAGTGTCTCTACAAGAATTTAACTGTGTCATCTAAGTTATCTCATTTATTGGCATATAGTTATTCATAGTAATCTATGAATTTTACAATTTTTTTTTCTGTAAGGTTGGTTATCATATTGACTTCATTCCTGATTTTGGTAATTTCTTCTTACAATTCTTCTTGTTCAGTCTAGATGATTTTCTAATGATTTCTAAAAATCTAATGATTTTCCAGTTTTGTTGATCTTTTCAAAGAATACCCCATTCCAAGTATTCATTGTTGTTGTGGCTATTTGTCATTGCTGTGTTGTTGTTGTTGTGTAGTGACTGTCAGATCTCTTCTGTGAAGTATATATTCTGTGTAATCTGTGCACATCAGAATTTGTTTGATTCAGGTTAGTGGTCAGCTACTGATTTAAGAGATATCTTTAAGAGCCTCCTCCCCCTAATAAGTCTCCTTCCATTTTGTCTTAAGTCATGTGTGCATGTATTGAGCAAACTTTAATACTCTGGTACTTTATGACTCTGTATTTCATTTCTCTATAGCCTTTCCTTCTTCCTTGCACAGAGTCCTGAGATAAGACATAGTTGAGGAATTAGGAACTTCTCAGGTCTTTCCTGGGCACACATACAACATACACATATATGGACTTCTAGATCCCCAGGGATATATTAAGAATTTTTCAAGGTCCTTTCAGAAATCTCATTCCTGCTTTTTTCTTTTAACTATTTTTTAAATTCAGCTTTTTTTTTTTTTTAACTCCAACTGTATCACTGCCTCAGGAAGCTATGAATTAAACAATTTCTGATAATTGCTTTTGACAAACACCTTGGAGTTAAGGCTGCCATCACTGAATGAGCCTTGCTTGAGTCCTACATATCAAGTAAAGACAAGATCTATGAGTAGAGCTTTTCCAGATGTTTTCCAAACAAGTTAGTAGTGACAATTTCCTGGAGATGGGGTTTGTTAAGGATTTCCAATTTTATTTTAACCCCTTCACAGCCTGTTAACTGGCCAGTTTCTGTAGCTGCCATGGTTCTAAGGCTTCTAGTTTTCAGGGCTACCACAGAACTGGGAGAGGGTTATAGGAGTAGGATTAAGTTAAAACAACAATAGAGAGAATTGATGAAACCAAGAGTTTGTTCTTTGAAAATATCAACAAAATTGACAAACATTTAGTTAGATTATCTAATACAAAAAGATGAGTCAAATAACTAATTTATAAGTGAAAAGGGACATAATACTGATTTTATAGAAATAATAAAAGGATTATAAGAGAGTACTATGAACAATCTTTTCCCAATAACTTGGATAACCTAAATGAAATGGACAAATTCGTGGAAAGACGCAGCCTACCTAGACTTACTCATGAAGAAATTAGAAAGTCTGAAGAGGCCTATAATTAGAAAAGATATTGAAGAAATAATTGAAAACCTTCCCAAAAAGAAAAACCAAGGACCAGGTAGCTTCACTGGTGAAATCTACCAAACATTTAAAGAAAAATTAATGCCAATCTTTATCAACTTTTCCAAAACATTCAAGGGGAGGAAACACCCCATAATTCATTCCATGAGGTGAGCATTACCTTGTTACCAAAGCCAGATAAAGACATGACAAGAAAACTATAGAACACTATCCCTTATAGTTATTGACACCAATATCTTCAACAAAGAACTAAAAACCAAATTTGACAGTCTATTAAAAGTATTATATACCATGACCAGGTGAGACTTATACCGAGAATGCAAGGATAGTCCAATATATAAAAATGGATTAGTTAATATGCCACATTAACAGAATGACCTAAAGAGTCACACATGATAATCTGAATTGATGCAGAAAAAGCATTTGACAAAATTCAACTCCCTTTCCTTACAAAAACACTCAGAAAACTAGAACTAGAAGGAAGCTCCCTTAACATAATAAAGGCCATATATAAAAAGTTTACAGTTAACATTGTACTTAACGTTAAAAAAAGAATGAAACCTTTTCCTCTAAGATTAGAAACAAAGCAAGGACCTGCTTTCGCCACTTTTATTCAGCATAGAAACAGAAGTCCCTGTCAGAGAAATTAGGCAAGCTAAAGTAATAAGAGGCATCATCAACATTGTAAAGGAAGAAGTAAAATTATCTCTGTTGGCAAGATGACATGCTTTTATATATAGAAAACCCTAAAGATTACACACACACAGCTGTTAGAACTAATAAATGAATTCAGGAAAAGTTGCAGGACACAGAATCAACACACAAAAAAATCACCTGCATTTCTCTATACTAACAATGAACAACCTGAGAAGAAAATAAAGAAAACCAATTTATAATAGAAGATTTCAGCTTAAACTTAACCAAGGAGATGAGACTTTCAATGCTGAAAACTACAAAATATTCTTCAAGGAAACTGAAGATAACACAAATAAATGGAAAGACATGCCATGTTCACGGACTAAAATTGCTAAGATAGAAGTATTGAAGAGAATTAATGCAATACTCAGACCAAGAAAATATGGTTTATACATATAATAGAAACCTATCCAGCCTTAAAAGGAAAAGAAGTTTTGGTACCTGGCTACACATGAGTGAAATAAGACATTTTGTTAAGTGAAATAAGCTAGTCACCAAAGAACAGTATTGCATCATTCTCCTTATACGAGTTTCCTGCAATAGTTCAGTTCATGAAGACAGAAAGTAGAACATTTGCTAGGAGAGGTGGAAATGGGGAGTTTCAGCACAGAGTTTCAGCTGAGAAAATAGAAAAAGTTTTGGTGATGTATGTAATGCTTGCACAACAATGTGAATGGACTTAGAGCAACTATTACACTTAATACTAGTTTAAATGGTAAATCCTGTGAATCTTTATGACAAAGAAAAAATGACAAAGTTCAATATGCCTATCAAAAGTCAACAATTATCTTTGAATAAATGTTTTTGATTGTTACAAGATCTTGGTTAATGTCTAGACTTCTGGGAAAGTAGATTTTCACCATTTTCCCAGTGTGATCTCAATGCTTTTAAAGAAGAGTGGATTTTCAGATGCCCTCAAATAATTCTGGAGGTGATTAGTCCTCTACGATAGTTTTTGCTTTCTGTTTGTCTCGCTTATTTTTCTGTTCATTTTATCTCCTTTCTTGCCTTTTTGGTGGATAGATAACATTTTTTTCTTCATTTTCTCGTAACATTTTCCCTTCTTTATTGAAAAAAATTACATAACCATTTCTTATCTTTATCAGTAACTCTTGTTTTTTTCACCCTAATTGAATGGGTGAGCCTGATGATGGGTATTAAGGAGGACATGTATTGCATGGAGCATTAGGTGTGGTACATAAACAATGAATTTTGGAACACTGAAAAAATAAAAAAGAAAAAGAGAAAGGTAAAAAAAAAAAGAAAGAAAGAAATCTAAAGTTACTATCTTCACCCATTTCCCAAAGAGCACAAGGACATTAGAAGACCAATTCTTATCATCCCAATCCTAAATTTTGCTTTTTGGGGAGTCCAGTGTTTTCTATTTTGTCCTACGTTTCACCTAATGAATCAATTATTGTTGGTCTTATTTTGTGCAAACAACACATATGCATACATGTTTACCAATTTCTTTGCTAACCATTCCTTCTTGCATCAAAAAACAACCTTCTGGGACTCATGTTTCTCATTTTTTTTTAAAATTTTTTCAATTTATTTATTTTCAGAAAAACAGTATTCATTATTTTTTCAACACACCCAGTGCTCCATGCAATCTGTGTCCTCTATAATACTCACCACCTGGTACCCCAACCTCTCACACCCCCGCCACAACAGTTCTTGACAGTTTGCAGTATGAGATTGTACAGTCTTGATCGTTTCTCATTTTTTAAGCACATCATTTGAAAGTTCTATTTAGTGAACATTCTATTTGGTGGATGTTTGCCAGTGCTGGTAAACACCATCAAGGGTTTACTTATCTGAAAATGTCTTCATGTCACCCTTGATCTCGAAGCCCAGTTTTAGTGCATAAAACAAAATTCTAGGTCTATCATTGTTTCCTCTCAGGCTTTTGAAAAATATTTTTCTATGGTTTTCTGGCTTATGTTGTAATCAGTCTAATTGCTCTCACTTTGCACAGGATTGGACTTTTCGTTTTTACTACTCTTTTTTTTAAAATTTATTTTTTATTTATTTTCAGCATAACAGTATTCATTATTTTTGCACCATAACCAGTCCTCCATGCAATCCGTGCCCTCTCCAATACCCACCACCTGGTACCCTGACCTCCCACCCCCCGCCCCTTCAAAACCCTCAGATTGGTTTTCAGAGTCCATAGTCTCTCATGGTTCACTTCCCCTTCCAATTTCCCCCAACTCCCTTCTCCTCTCTAACTCCCCTTGTCCTCCATGCTATTTGTTATGCTCCACAAATAAGTGAAACCATATGATAATTGACTCTCTCTGCTTGACTTATTTCACTCAGCATAATCTCTTCCAGTCCCATCCATGTTGCTGCAAAATTTGGGTATTCGTCCTTTCTGATGGAGACATAATACTCTATAGTGTATATGGACCACATCTTCCTTATCCATTCGTCCATTGAAGGGCATCTTGGTTCTTTCCACAGTTTGGTGACCGTGGCCATTGCTGCTATAAACACTGGGGTACAGATGGCCCTTCTTTTCACTACATCTGTATCTTTGGGGTAAATACCCAGTAGTGCAATTGCAGAGTCATAGGGAAGTTCTATTTTTAATTTCTTGAGGAATCTCCACACTGTTCTCCAAATAGGCTGCACCAACTTGCATTCCCACCAACAGTGGAAGAGGGTTCCCCTTTCTCCACATCCCCTCCAACACATGTTGTTTCCTGTCTTGCTAATTTTGGCCATTCTAACTGGTATAAGGTGGTATCTCAATGTGGTTTTAATTTGAATCTCCCTCATGGCTACTGCTGATGAACATTTTTTCATGTGTCTGATAGCCATTTGTAAGTCTTCATTGGAGAAGTGTCTGTTCATATCTTCTGCCCATTTTTTACATACACACTGTGTTTTCATTTTTACTACTCTTAAGATCATCTTTGCTTTTTGCTATCTTGTAAGTTTACCACGATGTGTTTGAATATAAATTTTTTGAAATAAAACTGCTTGGTGTATGTTATGTGATCTGTGTCTGTGAGTTTCACATATTGCCAATTTCACCCATCCTCCATTTGTTGTCTCCTTTTTTTATAGGACTCTATACACATCTCAAATTTTAGTTCTGTACTTCTAATCTTTTTATATCTCTTCTCCTATGTCCATTTCTTTGTCTGTGTGACTTCTAGGTCATTTTTCCAGATTTATCTTCCAGTTCACAGATTCCCTTTTCTGTGTCCATTGCTGTGTAACACATTAACCAAGTATTTTTTTTAATGTCGACATTGCTTTCTTTACATTTGAAATTTGTCAAGTCACTTCAGCATTTTATCTGTGTTTTCTCATTTTTGAAATTCCATTTTTATTTGAACACTTTGTCAATACTTATTACACATTCTGTATTTGATTATCATAATATCTGAAGCATTTGTTGTTTCTCATAACTAAATTCTTGGTTTTTGTACACTTGGTGATCTTTGACTATGATGATATACTCAGATGATTCCAATCTGTAGGATTTCTTGGAGATTTTTGGCAAGAAGACTTGCTTCCTCCTTTGTTTTTTAAGATTTTATTTATTTATTTGACAGACAGAGATCACAAATAGGCAGAGAGGCAGGCAGAGAGAGGAGGAAGCAGGCTCCCTGCTGAGCAGAGAGCCCGATGTGGGGCTTGATCCCAGAACCCTGGGATCATGACCCCAGCCGAAGGCAGAGGCTTTAACCCACTAAGCCACCCAGATGCCCCTGCTCCCTCCTTTGCAGACTCCAGTGTAAGAATTATTCAGAGACAGATGGCTTCCTACAAAAGTGGCTTTTTGATGTGCTTTCTCTGCTATTCCCACCTTTTATGTCTCAGAACTATACTTGCCCAGGGAAGCTGCAGCTGTCAGCTAGTGTGTTCATTCTCTGGATTATAAATAAGAGCATGTGTTTAATACCTCAGCGAGACTCTCGCCTTTGATAGGTGTACGCTGAAATCTGTGGCGTAATGTCCTGCTTCTTTGATACTCCTTCTGCATTTCTCCCAAATTTTTCTTCATGCAGTCTTCATTGCTTTTAACAAATACTTCATCTGAATTATGGTAATTTTAGTTGTGTCCCAGTTTCAAAATGGAGTTCTACTTTTCTCTGTATTACTTTTGGAAATATTCTCGAACAGGAGAAGAAACATTGACTTTTTGGTTATATCCTCTTATTTACTTCCTCATCTCAACTGTTTTATTCTCCTTCATATTATTATTCCTTATGAATTACCAATTATATTTTTCTGTCATCTTATTTTTAAAGTTTTTGTTTTATTATTTTATGATTTACTATTTTGTACTTTTCATTTTATTGCTTTCCAGAACTTTGAATACATTTGTTACTAAAATTAAATTAATGTTTTAAAATTATTAATATTTATTTTCATTTGGGTTGTTTACCCTTGCCTGTCTCTGAGATAGATTCATTTTTTTTTCTTATCTTGGCCAAGTGTTTTTTTATTTTGTTTTGTTTTGTTTGCTAGATAACTAATAATGTAGTTCCCTTAGCCTATGGAGTATAAATATAGGTTAATAATCCTTTCCTGAGAAAAATGGATTCTTTCCCAATACCAGAAAAATGTGTGTTGCTGGAACATTCTTTGATATTGTACTACCAATGAAAGAGCACACATCTCCAAACTGGAGGCTTTGACGGAGCCTCACCAAACCATGAATAGAATCAGAATTGATTGTGGCTTTGCAAAGTCTTAATTTTCACTTCTGTCAAAATTTATGAATGTGAGCCATGCAACATCTGAACATGGATTCAAATGAGTAGATAAAATGTTCCGGTGCTTTAAACTCACTTCTACATAACCTGACTGGGGTTACTAGATTGAAGAGAGAAAGTGGCACAAGAGTATTATGTTTGTGCTTTGAGCCTCAAAAAAATAATTTTATGTGTCCTTGTCATGCATTGACAAGTCAGGTTTTAAAATATTTAAATGAGACAAGAGATTTAAATTCTCAGTGCCAGGATTATGACTCAGGATCATAAAGTCCATCCACAGAGTCCAAAGTTTATAGGATAAAATCCAAGATTAAAAGAATTTAATAAGATAAACCTGGAGGAGTTTTCCAGCTCTGAGAATATAACTCTGCTCCAATTAGAAAAGGGAGACCATAAAATACTTTTACGATCAATGGGAACAGAGATGATTCTGTGTAGTTTATTCCTATTATAAAAGTTCTCTTTCGGGGCGCCTGGGTGGCTCAGTGGGTTAAGCTGCTGCCTTCAGCTCAGGTCATGATCTCAGGGTCCTGGGATTGAGCCCTGCATCGGACTCTCTGCTCAGCAGGGAGTCTGCTTCCCCTTCTCTCTCTGTCTACTTGTGATCTCTCTCTCTCTCTCTCTCTGTAAAATAAATGAATAAATACTCTAAAAAGGAAAAAAAAAGTATCTTTCAAAGGGGAAATGGTGGGACGCCTAGGTGGTTCAGTGGGTTAAGCGTAAACTCAGGTCATAATCCCAGGGTCTTGGGATGGAGTCCCTCATGGGGTTCCTTGCTCAGCAGGGAACATGTTTCTCTCTCTTCCTCTCACCCTGCTTGTGCCCTCTCTGACAAATAAATAAATAAAATCTTAAAAAAAAAAAAAACCCAAAGGAGAAATGGTTATAATCAGAGAGATAATATGTGAGTACAAACTTCATATATTTGAGGGACCCAGCATATTCACCTCAATTCTATCTAGATTTCCTCTCTTTAGTACTTTCTAGCATCTGGATGACACAAGGCATTTCTCTCTCTCCATTTCTCTCCTTAAGGTGTTTTATCCACTTTCCTGGCTGATGTTTGCAATAACTACATTTTGCAAAGATGTTCTAATAGCTGTTATAATAAAGCAAGGGAATGTAGACCATAGTTTGTCCTGTCATTAACAGGACCTCATCCTAAATTACATTTCTTTTTGTAGCTTCTTTTCTGCTGCCATGGCAACCACACAAGGACTAGAAGGGACCACAGGGGCTGGCCCTGGTGTGCACCAGCCAGAGAAGTCTGAGGTTCTATACCCACATCAGTGGAAATGGATGTCAGAGAAGTTCTTGAAGGGGGAACCTAAAGTTCTCGGGGTAAGTCAGTTGCAGATCCAGAAGTAGACCAGTTGTATTGTAAACTCACAGCTGATCAGTTTTAATGACAAATACTTTGTCCCATTAACCTTATAATACATCAGCCTGCCCAAGGGTCATTGGTATCTGATGCTCAGGCCCTTTTAGTCAAAATGGTACAATATTCTATTACATCATGCTTCTAATCTCGTTGTATTTAAAACATAGTGACTTCAGATCTATTCTAAGTTTGTGGGTCATCCATGATAACTTTAACTTCAGCAGGGAATAGCAGCAAAAGAAAAAGCCACATGTACACTAGCTGGTGTCCATCCAACAGATTTTTCTGAAAGCTAATTACCCCACATTGTTACTGTCTCTGGGAAATTTTCTCAGACTGCTCCTCAGAGGATGAAAATTCTTTTATTCTCTGTGCATTTCTGTTCAGAGTCTCAGGTGAGTGTGCCTACAAGAAATGGACAGTTTAAAGAAAGACAGATTAGTGCAGGTGGAAGGAGAGTGAATACAGAGGTTGATCTCTAGCCTAAGCTTTAAACCAATGGGACCAAATCATTATGAAACTTTGTATCCTTTTTATGCCATGGGATAACTCTAATCTAATGCCTCTATTTTTAGATCCTAGATGCCAAGAAAAGCTCATATTGCTCTTTTCTTTTGCTTCACCTATACCCATGCTCCTTCCCTCACATTATTTTTCCTTGCTTCCTAATTTCTGAGTCACTCCCATCTGAGCAAAAGAGAGCAAGAGCTGCAGTATGAGTAACACCACAGGGGTCAGTAAAGAACCTCTGGGTAGGTCCTGGTTCATTCTTCTTACTTTGAAAATGACTGGGACATTTGGGATGGATATTCCAAGAGACAGTTTTAGTAAGCTAATATACCCATAGTTCTTTATATGAAAGAAAAACAACAGGAGACTATCAAGACCGTCTATCATATTAGAAGATGGAGAAGAGGAGGAACTTAGTGGTTGGAAAGGGGGTGGCAGATAATCAGTCTTTAATTTCTTCATCATTTCTAGGTTGTGCAGATCCTGATTGCCCTGATGAACCTCAGCCTGGGAATAATAAACATTAATGTCATATTTCCATTCAATGAGTATCATTATTTGTTAGAGCATGAGGTGTACAAAATTGTGGGGTCGCTGATGGTGAGTAGAATACCTTCTGTTATCGTTGGAGACAACATAATTTCGTTGTTAATGTCTTGAGCTTTAGAATCACATATAGCCCTCTTTTGTAGTTCTATAACTTTGAGAAAGGTATCTAATCTCCTTTTGACTCCATTTTCTCACATTTAAAATAGGAATAATAATAAAAGACTCATAGAAAGCTGGGAGATTAAATATTTAGTATGGTATATTACAGCAGCATATAGCAAAAGACCCAAACAGGATGTATTAAACATTGAAAGCATTGATTTTTTTTCACAACTAGAAACCCAGTGGCTAGTCATTACCAGGGTTGGTTAGTTCAGGAGTGCAAGAACTTCATTGAAGATGGCTGGCATATCGTATCAGACTAGATACATCTCATTGTTCATAAATGTTTTGTGTGCATAAATCCTTTATATTCCCAAACCAACTCTGGGCAAAGGTAATGGATTTGCCATTGTTGGCTTGGACTAATTGAAATTCACTTCTCAGTTAGCCTGGGAAGGGCTCACTGACCTCATGAACAAAATGAGGATTTCATTAACAAGAAAGAAGAGACATGGCTGTTATGCAGGCAATTTATAATCAGCTATCAAATCTTAACAAATGGAGCTGCTATTAGATAAATTTTGTTTGTTTCAAAAATTTAACAATGACTATAAGATTAAGTGAAAATTTAAGAAAGTTTATGGACATTGGGGAGGGTATGTGCTTTGGTGAATGCTGTGAAGTGTGTAAACCTGGTGATTCACAGACCTGTACCCCTGGGGATAAAAATATATGTTTATAAAAAATAAAAAATTAAAAGAAATTTTTTTCCCTTAACATAAAATTCAAGGGAGTTTCTCTGCAAATTAATAATGTAAACAGAAAGCAAAATATCAAGTGATAAGAGGAAAATAAGTTTATGTTAGAACCAAAAAACCCTATTCAAGAACTGTAAGGTTTCTGTTCATCTACAACGTTGAGAATGAGAGCTTTATTACAGAGTTGGCTTTTTGTTCCCCTTTGCCTGTTTACAAAAGTGAAGATTTAAAGAACAGCATACACTGTGTTACTCCTGGGCATTTGTACCATGCTTTACACGTCTGATGATACTAATGTCAATAATGGCTTTTATTCAACACTTACCATAGTCTGGGCACTATTTTAAGTGATTTATGTATTTAGTTCCATTTGTGCAACCATCACAGACTTCTGAGAAAGGATTTACCATTGTCCTCATTTTGTGGATGAAGAAACTGGGACTTGGAGAAATTAAGTGATTTGCTCAAGATCATGCTTTTATTTGGTACAGGAATCAGGGTTCAAACAGGGTCGTTCTGATTTCAGTCTTGCAGACATCAGCCACTCACACATTCTGCTTCCCCTTCACTCTCCCCTCCTTTTTTTAAATAAGATTTTATTTACTTATTTGATACAGAGAGAGATCTCAAGTAGGCAGAGAAGCAGGTGGCGGGGGTGGAGGGGTGGGGGAGAAGCAGGCAAAGAGACTGAAACAGGGCTTGGTCCCAGGACCCTGAGATCATGACCTGAGTCAAAGGCAGAGGCTTAACCCACTGAGCCACCCAGGCACCCCTAATTTCCTTTTCAACACTACTTTGGAAACCAGTTCTCATAGTTTATGTCCTCCGCACAGGTTCCATAGATTTTCAGGAACCGCAGGAGCTATGTTTGTCAATTGAACTATCACTCAAACCATCATAGGAATCCCACTAGATCAGTCTTTATTTAATTGGTGGAACATTTTTGCTGCGACCTTCCATTATTCTTTCAACCTCATTTTCCCTTTACTCTCTTATACAGTACACCAACCAACACCAAGAACGAATCACAAATATCTCTTATCTTTGACAATTTAGTTTCCAGTACAGCTGTATGTCTTTTTTCAAAATGCTATAAAATTATTCCCTCATGAGTCTGTCTGTGCAAGTTTTCTCCTGTGGACTATTTGAACACTGTAAAGTTTTACTCATATACACTGTTCAGAGTCCTTGTTAAGTTTTTTCTCTTGGAAGCTTAATATATTTTTTACTGTGATATTAAATCCTGTGTTTTAAACACAGAAATACAAAGGCACCTGGGGGGCTTAGTCATTTAGGCATCTGACTCCTGATTTCAGCTCAGGTCATGATCTCATAGTCATGAGACTGAGCTCTACATCAGGCTCTGCCTTCATTGAGGAGACCACTTGAGATTCTCTCTCTCCTTCTCCCTCTGCCCCTTCCCCCACTCATACGCTTTCTCCCTCTTTCTCTCTCAAATAGTTGAATCTTTACACACACACACACAAATACGTATGTATTTATATGTAATTTCTGTATATAATGTTCTTCCCATGTACCTTACTAATTTTTCTTAAAGTTTATAGTAGCCTTTAGTTGATATTCTTGGAGATCCTCAGCATAATGCATTCACATTTAAATAACAGTAAATGTAAACATTTTCCTCAAATATTTTTCTTACATAGTAATTTTGGTTAATATACTAAGAAGAGTAATATCTGTTCATCTACACTTTTATCTTGATTTTGACTTTAATAGAGATGGCCCTAGTGTTTCCTCATTAAGTACGATAAAGACTTCCAGACCAAGACAAATGTTCCATTACGTATGGAAGATGAAACTCTTTGTATCTTATAAAGAATGTTTAAGTCATAATAGTGTTGAATTCTATTAAATGTCTTAACATTGTAAACATGAGTAATAATTTGATGTGAATTTTCTCCTTAAATTTGTATTTATAAATTATAATACTATTCAATATTTTTAAAACCTGGACATTTAAAGGAATATCCCACATAGTCATGATTCATTTCATATAATATAATGGATGCTTCTTGCTGCTAATTTTTTCTGGAGGTGACTTAATTAACCTTTACCATCTCCATGTCTTTGAATTTATAAACATTTTGAAGAAATTTACCAAGCTGTTTCATTAGATCAGTCTTTGTTTGATATTAAGATACAATTTTTGAAACTCTTGAAATCAAATTGGAAAGCAAACCCAGAAATTCAAACAGTCAAATAGTTCAAGGCAGGGGCGGGGGGGGAATCCAATCAACTTGATTCTAGCTGTTTTAGATAAATGGAAAATAATCACCCAACTGATAGAACCAAATGGAATAGTATATTATTAAAAACTTTTTAAAATAATCATCATCTAATATGGAATTTTAAAACTTTCATTGCTACTATTTTGTTTATAGCTTTTTTTTTCTTTATTAATTTTTTATTTTTTATAGACATATATTTTTATCCCCAGGGGTACAGGTCTGTGAATCACCAGGTTTACACACTTCACAGCACTCACCAAAGCACATACCCTCCCCAATGTCCATAATCCCACCCCCTTCTCCCAAACCCCCTCCCCCCAGCAACCCTCAGTTTGTTTTGTGAGATTAAGAGTCACTTATGGTTTGTATCCCTCCCAATCCCATCTTGTTTCATTTATTCTTCTCGTACCCACTTAAGCCCCCATGTTGCATCACCACTTCCTCATATCAGGGAGATCATATGATAGTTATCTTTCTCTGCTTGACTTATTTCGCTAAACATGATATGCTCTAGTTCCTTCCATGTTGTCGCAAATGGCAAGATTTCATTTCTTTTTATGGCTGCATAGTATTCCATCGTGTATATATACCACATCTTCTTGATCCATTCATCTGTTGATGGACATCTAGGTTCTTTCCATAGTTTGTAATAGTCATTTTAAATAAAAATGATCTTTACTTTTTTTTCTTTTCTAAAATCTTATTAAATTTTGGTACCATATTAGGGTTCCTTTATATCAGGAATTTAGGAGCTTTCTTGGTATTTCAAGGACCTCAAACGTTTAAATACCATTGCAATTAGACATTTTTTTGAGAGGCTTGAAAAATTCTCCTGTGAATCCATGTGGTAGAGTTTCTCTGTTGTTTCCAGGAGAAGAGGAGAGTTTTTTACAATCTTTTGTGTTTCTCCCAATATAATTGATCTTTTTAACAAATTTATCAGTTAGGGGTAAGTTTTAGTACGTTTTGACTTCAAATATTTGTTTAAAGTTTTTCTACCCACACTTTTTTTTTCTCTTGTTACTAGTTTATTGTTTCGGGGTCCTTGTCAATTGTAGCAGGGACTAAAACTACAAAAGGCCTGGTGAGTACTATTTCCTTTTTTTTTTCTTTTAATCTGTTTGCTTATTTTTGTCCCAGAAGAAGAAAGACTAATCAAGTATTTGTTCTGCCAGAGTACAAGACGGGTTTTGTTTTTTAAAAATCCGGAGAGATTGTTTTACATAGTTGCATTGGTGTTTCAGAAATTGTAATAAAAAAATGACTGCTCATAAAATTACTGATATGACTATGAAAAGTTTGGGAAGGCAGTGTTGAGAGAATCTTTATGAAAATACAGAGCATTCCTGAAAAGGAATCTCTAATGGGACTGGCCAAACAGATGTTGCAGCTTGAGATCGAATCCAAAACAATGACACCAAGTGTCTGCGTGGCATAATCGCTGTTGATTTATTAATTAAAATGTGTATTCCGACTGCTTATGGAAAGGATTTTCATTTGGTTTGCCATGAAAGAAATTCACAATAAGGCTATTAAGTAAGGAAAAGCAAATTTACAACACAGCTCTCATGCCAATAGGTCTTTCACAAAGCCAAGAAAAGTTAAAAGCCCAGATCTCAACATATGTTTTTGCTCACTAAAGGCCATAGTTGCGTTTTCTTAGCTCAAAGGATAAAGATCAGATTATGGAGCATGATCTTTATGGCTTTTCCAAATCTGACCTGTGTGTCTCCATAGTATCTGGTCCAACTATGACCATTAAAATCCCCCTTGTGCTACAGCCACACTCAACCTCTCATGCTTTCTTGGAGAATTTCCATTCTTATAATAAGCTTCCACAGGAGGAGAATGCAGGAAAGGAATACAGAGCAGAGGGAGGTCATACGCAAAAAGCGCAAAAAGCGTGGAGGCCACATTTGAGAAATAATGCGCAGCCAGGCACCCGGCACAGAGCAGGGCAGGAGATGGGCGCGGGCAGAACTGTCTAGTTAACATGGAAAAAAGAGTTTATCTCATGTGCGTGGTGGTTGCCTGAAGGATTCAAGCTTGAAAACCACAGGATCGTATTTGTGCGAGGGCAGCTGTGAGGGGAGAGACCAGTGAGGAAACAGCACAGCAGTTAAGATGGGTCAGCTGGACTGTAGTGACAGAAGTGAGGGGTGTGGAGTGCCTGTTGGTGACACCCCTGGGGATACCACCAGATAGATTGCTGGATTGATTTTCCTTCCGTCCTAGATCAGAAGTAGCCTGGGGTTAAACATCTCCAGCTCTGTCTTGGCTGCATTTGGGACCTATTTCACTGCAAGCCACTTGAATAGTTTCCGATACAACCTCTTTCACTGCGGCACTTATGAGAAGACGGAGAACTGCTTCCTGTCCCTGTATATTTTCATGGTGAGTGCTTCCTCTTTTCCTGGGGTTCTGTGATGGAAGCAAGTTACAGGAGCTCCGGCTCTGGCAAAAGCAACATGCAGTAGTAGTTCCTGACTGATGAATGCATCACTTTGGGAAATTGAAAATGATTGAAGAAGAGGAAAATCTTGTATTTGGAGCCGTGCCCATGTCTCATCTCTCTCTTTGTTCCTCCGTAGGTGATGAGGGAAAGTGGGAAGAAAGCTCATAGTTATGGAACACCTACTCTCACTAGTTAGTACTCTAAGCACATTGCATATTTTTTTCTGTTTAATTTCAAAACAACAATTCTGTTGTCCAGTCCAAAAAGGGAGCCCAGATGTCAATCCCTCTGTGTCCCCGGAGCTCCCTGGTCGAGTTTCCTGGTTCTCTAATAATAGAATAAAATTGTCTTGAACATCACCCAACAAGTGGCAAATCCCCCATTACCCTCCTCCCCCACCCGCAACATCTCTGAATGTTTTTGCAAGATTAAGCACTTTGGGCCTCAACATCCAGCTCCCTGCAAACTCCCAATTTCCATTCTGTATATCACTACTTCTCTGCGCCACTTGCCCCCATTTAGATGTTATCCTAATGTCTTTAGTTCTCCAAATTGCCACTAACACAAGATATTGTAGGCTGTGAAGCTGTGGGCCTCTGGGTAAGTGCAGGGAGGGAGCGCTCTTGAGGTACAGCCCTGGACAAAATGCAACTGAAACTTTACTCCTAAGAAATCTAAAAAAAAAAAAAAAAAAAAAAAAAGTCTATTAGCCATTCTCAGCACCACAAAGTTTCCTCTTGTCTCCCCTCCATGCACGCTTCCTTCTGGCCTTTCTCTGTGCTGCTTGCTTAGTCCTCTGTCTCACCGTCTCTTGTCTGCGCCCAAACATGGAAACTTAACATTCTTCCAGACTCATTATGGTTTTTCTTCATTCCCAGCTAATCCTTGATCAGTCCTGAGTGCTGCATCATCACGCCAATACAACCCCTTGACTGTCTCTGCTAAACTAATGCATACTTCCCTTGAGGTTTCTAACGTGGCTTATAGTAGGCAAAGCTTATTTCTTGCCTGTTACTCAAAAGAATAGAGTTTCTTCAGACAACTTTCATTTTTGCCCCAAGATCATACAGTTGGGAATTGGCAGAAGCAAGATGAGATTCTGTGCTTTCCTGCCTCCAATGTCCCTATCCATTTCTGTATTTTATATTGTTCTGTGTTGTTATCCTGAAGAAGAAGCCTCCTTTCAGTTTCCGCAGTTCTGTCCATTTGCAGTCTGTCAGGGTACAGTGCTAAGGACAAAATGTGGAACAGACCGGCTTCATGGGGCTGGCTGCCTGGGCATGGGAACTGCGCAGACACACAGGCTTACCAGTTAAAAGAGACCTACACCTGCTTTACTATTCTGCTGTTGCTGTCTTGAAGTCCTTAATGATTTTTTTAACAAGAGGCCTTCTAAATAAGGTAGCCAGTTCCATGTTCAATCTCAATCACATTCTCCCAGAGGTAGTCACAGAAGCCTATTGTGAACATTTTTCCTGCCTGTCCTTGGTGGGTAAATCCATAAGGGTTACTTGGGATCTGAACTCTCGGGTCTCTTCCTATGTGGGCACCTGCACAGTCAGTCCACAGGTCCGTGAGCCCACACTATACTCCTGGTACTAGCATTGACACTCCAGGAGACTTAAGGAGACCAGGCCTCTACCTTTAGGAGTTCCTTGTAGGAAAGTTAAGAAATATTGGAAAGCAGCTAGCAGTTGATGAAGACCTAAGATCTTACTTTTGAGTATGATTATAAGAAGAGGCTAGAAAAGGTGAGCTCTTTGCAGGAAAGAGGACAGCACATACTACTTGGAATTATTAGGCAGAACAGTATGAAATTGACAATGATCAACTCTGCTTCGTCTAGAAAGACAATGGTTTTATATGGCTTTAACTCAGATTTTTGCTCAAACTACTTTTTGCTGGAAATCCAGCCTGACTACTTTTTTTTTTGTAAATTAAGCTTTATTGGAACATAACCACACATTTGTTTACATACTGTCTGTGGCTGCTTTGGTACTCTAAGAGCCTGAGTATTTATGACAGAGAACTTACAGCCTATAAAACTTAAAATATGTGTTAGCTGGCCTCTTACAGAAAAAAGGTTTTCAAATTCCTGGGCTACCCCACCAGATGGTAAGATCCTTGAGGTTAGGGAAATCGTCTGTTCTATTTGCTGCTCTGTCTTCTGTGCCTACAACAATTCCTGAAACATAGAGGCTACCGTATGTTGAAGAGATGAGTAAATAGATTTTTTAAAAATGACGAAAGCCAATATTCTCAAGGCCCAGTTGAGTCTGTGTCACTTGTGTCCTGGGCTCTGATCTGTTGACACTACCACACGGTTAGGGATAGATACTATGTCCGTCCATGGAGAGAAAAAGAGAGAATATTTAGACCAAAGAATCCCAGGCCTCCAATTCAGATTTTTAGGAGTAAGAGTACTGCCCAGTGTTTCTCAAATCTGACCATATGTTTTGGTTAAAGATGAAACCTAAAGCCAGTTCTCTGGGGAGATGGCTTAAAGACTGATTAACTTTGTTTTTATTGTTACTTCAGCTTCTTACTGCTGCTGTAACAAAACTATTGCCAACTTAGTGACTTGAGACAACATAATTTTATTATCTTACAATTCTGGAGGTCAGAAATTTCAAATGGTTGTCATTGCGTTAAAATCAAAGTGTTGGCAGAGCTACATTCTTTTCTGGAGGCTGTAAGGGAGAATCCGTTTCCTTGCCTTTGCCGGCTTCCAGAGTCTGTCCTCAGTCCTTGGCTTGTGGTGCCATCCTCTGTCTTCAAAGCAAGCAGGGCAACATCTTCAAATCTCTCTTGGACTTTGACTCTCCTGCCTCCCGCTTCTACTTAGAAGGATTCTTTCATTATTTTGGGCCCACCCAGGTAATCCAGAATAATCTTTTTATCTCGAGGTCAGTTAATAAACAACCTTAATTTAATCTGCAAATTTGATTCTCCCTTGCTATGTAACTTGACATATCCCTAGGTTCCAGAGGTTAAGATGCGGACCTCTTTGGTCTTTTACTATTCTGCCCACAATTATTACTCGGCGTGTAACTACCAAGATAGGAGATGATATTATTGTGTCAACTATATGGAATGTCTGGTGTTTGAAAAACCTAAGCTATCTTTATGATCCCTTACCCCTCTTTAAAGAGTTTTCACATTCTGTATCTACAATAGCACTGGAAGGTAGAGGGTGGGGGAAAGTTGTTATTTCATTAATGAAAAAAATGAGAGGATAAGTGGCATTCAACAGGCCCACACTGGTCAAGGGCGTACGACTGCCATGAGGAACCAACCAGTTTTTCTGACAGCAGGCCAGTGCTTCTGGGTTAGCCTTGTAACCCGATGGTCTGTATTTTTCATCTTGTCATCTCCATTTCTCACATTTCCTGGCTATAAATTCGTTTCTAGGGTTTGGATGCTATGGTGATCCTGTTAAGTATGCTAGAGTTCTGCGTTTCTGTGTCCCTCTCTGCCTTCGGATGCAAAGTAACCTGCTGCCATCCTGAGGGGGTGAGTGTTGGGCTTGCCTCAAAGTCAAGTGTGCTAGTTTTCTGTGGCCGTGGAGTACATTCCAGAAAATTAGAGGTTTCAACAACACACATTCATCACTTCTCAGCTTCCATGGGTGAAGAGTCTGGGCACACCTCAGCTGGTTCCTCTGCTCAGGGTCTGTTATCGAGAAGCTGGCTGGGGCTGCAGTCGCAGCTGAGGCCTCTACTCCCCTTCCATGCTCGTGTGGCGGAGCTGATTTCCTTTCAGCTGTGCAACTCATGACAACTGACTTCTACTTTTGAGGCCAGCAAGAGAGTGAAAACCTCTGATGATCTAAGTTTCTTTTATTAAACAGCTCATAGGATTAGGTCTAATCTACCCAGAATAATGTCCTTTTTAAACTGAGGTATACAGCTGAGTGATTTGACAGTTCTTTTCAGTACCCAGTGCTCACTGTGATGTCACCTGTCACCATGCAAGGTTGTTACAATACAATGAATATGTTCCCCATGCTGTATTTTTCATTTTCATGACGGATTCACTTTATAATTGGACATCTGTACCTCTTAATCCCCTTCATCTATTTTGCCCACCCCCCCACCTACCTTCACTCTGGCAACCACCAGTTTGTTCTCTGTATTCAAGAATCTGTTTTGTTTGTTTTGTTTTTTAGATTTCACATGTAAGGGAGATGGTATGGTATTTTTCTGTTTCTGCCTTATTTTACTTGGCATAATACCTTCTAAATCCATCCATATTGTCACAAATAATAGGAACTCATTCTTTTTTAAAAAAAAAAAGATTTTATTTAATTAACAGACAGGGATCACAAGTAAGCAGAGAGGCAGGCAGAGAGAGAGAGGAGGAATCAGGCTCCCCGCCGAGCAGAGAGCCCGATGCGGGGCTCAATCCCAGGTTCCTGGGATCATGACCTGAGGCAAAGACAGAGGCTTTAACCCACTGAGCCACCCAGGCACCCCAAGAACTCATTCTTTTTTATGGCTGAGTTGTATATATCCATCTTGTTCACCCATTCATTTATTGATGGATTTTACAGTTACTTCCGTATCTTGGCTATTGTAAATAATGCTGCAATAAACATGGGGGAACATATATCTTTTCAAATTAGTGTTTTCATATTCTTTGGGCAAATACCAGGTGTGGAATTACTGGATCATGTGGTATTTCTATTTTTAATTTTTTGAGGAACCTCTATACTGTTTTCGGTAATGACTTCACCAATCTACATTCCCATCAATAATGCAACAGGCTCCACATTCTTGCCAACACTTGTCTCCTGTCTTTTTGGATAGTCTCCATTCTGACATGTTTGTGAAGTGGTACCTCGCTGTGGTTTTGATTTACATTTACCTGATCACGAATGACATTAAGCACTTTTTCCTATTGGTCATCTGTATGTCTTCTTTGGAAAAATGTTTACAAACTAATGTCTTTTTTGATAAACTCAAAGTCAACTGCTCAGTTACCTACTCATAGGAGTGATATCCCATCAGATACACAGATCCCACTCATTTTCAAGCAGTGGGTATCACATAGGGGCATGGGTCACTGGGTGTCTTTTTAGCATCTTGCCTCCCACAATGAATAAAGACAAATTAATTTTCTCCATCCTTACTCCCCCTTAGGGCCTCCTCTCTTAGTCCAGATCAGAAAATACTTCACAATGGAGAGGTCCCCAGAGAGGGCCAGATTTTGCTTCATTATCCTATCATAGCAACCTTCCCTGGATTACTAAAGAAAGTCAGTGTTTCCAACTTCTTTACCAATGCCTGCATGCCTGCCTATCTCTTACCCAGAGACCTGTAGCAGATCCTCCTGGCCACTGAAAGAGCATCACATAGAGACAATTGGTAAATGGGAAGAGAGAAGAGACCAAGAGGCATTGGGAAGAATAGGACAAGGATATCTTCCAAGAACTGAGTTAAAATGCCAAGAGTTGCTCATAGTTTTATTACCCAAAGGCAAATCCTAAAACAGTAATAGTTTGATGAGATTATTTTTCTCTTGCTCTTCTCTACCATTTTGTGCCTCTTTACTCTCTTTTGGGGCTGCCGTGGTACACTGCATCTCCTGCCCCACAGAAGAGAGCTGGACTAACTCTATCTGTGGACTTCTGTGTTATAAGACCCCAGAAGTTAAAGTTTTCAGCAACTCCTGATGACTTTGTAATTTCATTAAGTGAAACTTTTTTATTTTCATTGACCAAATCATCTGCACAAGGGAGCAAATTCTTTAGTAACCTTCCTATCGTAATGTCTAGGCCTGTGTTCCCTTCTGCTCCTGGAGTTACAGATGGGAAAAGCTTCTCCCACAAATCTCTTGGGGCAAATCCAGAAGAGCAGTGTCTTTGAAACATTAAGGCCAAAGTTTTATCTCTTCCTGTTTCTATCCTCCCCCAGCCCTCACACACATACATACTCCATTTCATACTTGAGTTTGTGGAAGAGAGACCAGAATTTTCCTTAGTTTGCTGATGGTTCCTGCCTTTCTGGGTCTCTGTGGTTTTTGAAATGATTGAGTCATGGCCAGCAAATCATGATTTGGATATCTTGTTGCCATCAGCATAAAGAACTGGATTTGGAAGAAGAGCTCTAAATTTTCCATAACACTTTGATCATCAACTTGCTGTGCACACTCATCCATGTGTAAGATCAGTCCACTTACAGAGTCACAAAAACAGCCACGAGCTATCACTGAATGTTTTTCCAAGATCCAGTCTGAGCTCTAGAATGCCAGAGAAACCCCACCAAGTTAATATTGAAACCAAACTCCAAGAAGAAAGAGTAGACTCTGATAGTGATGCATTGTGTGGACAGGAAGGAAAAGCCCTGTGGTTTTTTTGGGTTTTTTTTCTTTTTTTTTGGTTGACTCACCTATGGCACTCTGATTGACTTCACAGGTTATGTTGATTATGCCATCAAATCCTCACACGGCAGAAACTGCATTTCCTGAACCATTTTCAGGAGGTTTGATGCCACCAACAGACCAACAACAAAATGTTCCAGAAAATGCATCCTGACAGTTGTGCAAGAACCCCATTTGGGAAAGTACCAGAATCCAACTCTGGTATATACATGATTCAAAGTGATGTTCTCATTTTTCCCTAAGAACTAGACCACTCATTTTACTGGCTCTTTATCAACAATAGCAGAAATTAAATAAATAAATCATGCATTTAATGAGTTAATGGTGCTTGAAAGTTTTTATCCATTGGGTCGTCTGGGTGGTTCGGTCGGTTAAGTGCAGACTTGATTTCAGCTCAGGTCATGATCTCAAGGTCATAAGATCAAGTCATGTCAGTCTCCTTACTGAACCTGGAGCCTGCTTGAGACTTTCTCTTTCCATCTCTCTCTGCCCTTTCCCTCTTGTGCTCTTTCTTTCTTAAAAAAAAAAAAAAAAAAAAAAAAATTTAACCATCTTCAGAACTTTATATAAGGACATTAAATTGGTAAATTAAATTCAGCAGAAGAAGGTCAAAAAGACATTGCTGAAATGAGGGCTCCTAAAGACTATATTTTTCTGCTTCCCTGGCCGGTACTCCTCGTATTTGTTTGACTTTCCTCTCCTGCCTTTGGGAATGCAAGGTGTTTTTACCTTCAGAACATTGAGATGCACAGCTTTCCCCTCTCCTTCCTTTTCCTGTTTTTCTTCTACCATAGAAATACCTTCTAATAGTATATTCAGTCCTTGTATCTATACAAGGACCCTTTCTCTCTCCTTCCCTACTTTTTCTCTCTCCCCCACTTTTTTTCCTTCTCTTCACCCCATTCTCTCTCTTCTAAGGGCAGGATTATATCTTAATCAAATATCTATCCAGTGTGATACTGTGTGTATAGATATGAGATTGTGCAGTATATGGTATTTTCTGAATGCTCATTAAATACACTTGATTTATTACAGAGCAAAAGTAAGTTAAATTAAATTAGAAACACTACGTTCATGCACTGCCTACTTGCTAGACAGATGAAACTTAGAAGAAACTAAATGATGATATCAGGAAATATAGTGTGGTGGTAAACAGTGGGGGTTTGTAAATCAGACAACCCTGGGTTTTCATCTCAAAAATTCCATCTCTCCCATGAAATGTCTCTGTGTATCCTATTTCTCTTCAGTAAAATAGTAATAATATCACATGGCTCGTAGACTTGTGATAAAATAGGTAAAGCAACTACTACTTTGGCTGGCACAGCCTGAACCATAGAAGTTTTAATACACACACACGTGAATACATATGTGCATGTATATGCATTTGTATATATATCCATTCATTGTTGTTTTATTAAGCACATATTTATAAAGTGTCTGTTTTGGGCAGGCATCCAGAGAGTGAACTGCTTCCTCTCATGTAGGTTAAACTGACAGGGCAGGGCATAGTTGAACATGTAAATAATCAGTCAAAATATTTTCATGTGTTGTTAGGAGCTATGATGATGAAGCAAGTTAGTGGGCTCACCGTGAGGCAGACATTAGAAACGGTAACCAGGAAAGTTCTTTCTGAGGAACTAACATTTTCATGATAGAAATACTATCATTGCATTTTTTAAAATTATGTTCAATTACCTAAGATATAGTACATCATTAGGTTTTGATGTAGTGTCCAACAATTCATTAGTTACATGTAACACCCAGTGCTCATCACATGTGCCCTCCTTAATACCCATCACCTGATTACCTCATCCCTCCACCCCCCTTCCCTCTGTAACCCTTAGTTTTGTTCCTGGAGTCCAGAGTGGTGTGTCTCCCTCTCTGATTTCTTCCCATTCAGTTTTCCCTCCCTTCCCCTGCGGTCCTCTGTGCGATTCCTTATGTTGATGGACATTTTCTTTCTCCTTTAACTTTTAATTTTTAAATTTTTTCCAGCTTTATTGAGGTATAATGGGCAAAAAATAATTACATGTATTTAACATGTACAATGTGATATTTTGATATATGTGTATATATTGTGGAATGATTATCACATACCCATCACTTCACAAAGTTATCTTCGATTTTTTTCTTTTTTCTTCAGATCAACTCTCTTAGCAAATTTCAAGTGTACATTTTATTAACTGCAGTCAGCATGCTGTACATTAGATCACCAGAGCTTAACTCATTCTGCTTAACTGAAACTTTGTCCTATGACCACCATCTCCTCATTTTCCTCACTCCCCAGCTTCTGACAACTCTCTTTTTACTTTCTGCTTTTATGAGCTTGAATTTTTTAATTCCACATGTAAGTGAAACATATGACATTTGTCTTTCTCTGTCTGACTTACTTCATTTTACATAACATCCTTCAGGCTCAACCTGTTGTCATTAATGGCAGGATTTCCTTCTAACTCTGAAATTCTTTATGTACACACACACACACACACACACACACATACACACACACACACATTTTTTAATCCATTCATCCACTGGTGGACACAACCAGTTTCCATACCTTGGCTATTATGAATAATGTTGCAGTGGACATAGGAGTATAGATACCTCTTTCAGATTGTGATTTCATTTTCTTTGTCAATATACCCAGAAGCAAGATTGCTAGATCATACAGTAGTTAATTTTTATTTTTTTGAGGAACCATCATACTCTTCCATAATGGTGTACTAATTCACATTCCAAGCAACAGTGCATGACGATGGTTCACTTTTATTCACATCCTCATCAACATGTGTTATGGCTTTTTGATAGCAGCCACTCTAACAGGTGTAAGTGATATTGCATTGAGGTTTTGAATGTGCATATCTCTGATGATTAGTGATGTTGAGTATCTTTTCTCATTCCTGTTTGCCTTTTGCATCATAACTTCTTTGGAGGAATGTCTAAGTCCTTTGCCTCTTTTCTAATCAGGTTATTTGAGTTTGGGTTGTTGTTTTGCTTTGTTTTCTGTTTGGGGTATTTTTGCTATGGAGTTGTTTGAGTTTCTTGTATGTTTTGGAAATTAACTATCCAATGCATATATCAGATGAATTGTCTTACAGATATTTCTTCCATCTCATAGGTTGTCTCATCATTTTGTTATCTCCTTTGCTGTGCAGAAGCTTTTCAGTTTAGGTATATAAAAAGAATTTGACAAAATTCAACTTTATTTCATGGTAAAAATTGTCAAGAAATTAGGTTTAGAAGAGAGGCATATGGCTGGCTCAGTCAGTAGAGCATTTTACTCTTGATCTGGGGGTTACTGGTTCGAGCCCCATGTTAGGTATAGAGGCTATTTAAATAAATAATAAATAAATAAGCAAACTTAAAAAAAAAAAACAAATTAGGTTTAGAAGAAATGTACCTCAGCATAATAAACTCCATATATGACAAGCCCACAGCTAATAATGAAAAGCAAAAAACTTTCCTTTTCAGATCAGAACCAAGACAAGGACATTTGACATTTCTATCCAACATAATACTTGAAATCTTAGAGCAATTAGGCAAGAAACAGAAATGAAAGATATATAAAATGGAAAAGAAGAAGTAAATGATCTGTTTTTAGACGTTATGATCTTATTTACAAAAAAAATTCTAAATACTCACCAAAAATTTTCTAGAACTAATAAACAAATTTGCTGAAGTTACAGAATACAAGATCAACATACAAAAATAAGCTATATTTGTATATACTAATAATAACAATGCAAAAGAAATTAAGAAAGCAATCATATTTAAATAACATCAAAATAAATAATATACTTAGGAATAAATTTAACCAAGGTGTTGAAAGATGTGTAATGAAGTCATGCCTGGGTAGCTCTCAGTTGGTTAAGCATCCATCTCTTAATTTCAGCTCAGGTCATGATCTCAGGGTCATGAGATCAAGCCCTGTGTTATATTCTCTTTTTTCCACCTCTCCTTCTGCCCCTCCACTTCATCATTCAAACACACACACACACACACACACACACACACACTGTCTCTCTCTCTCTCTCTCTCTCTCTCAAAAAAAAATTTGTACACTGAAAACTATAAGATATTGATTAAAGAAATTGAAGGAGGGGCGCCTGGGTGGCTCAGTGGTTAAAGCCTCTGCCTTCAGCTCAGGTCATGATCTCAGGGTCCTGGGATCGAGTCCTGCATCAGGCTCTCTGCTCAGCAGGGAGCCTGCCTCCTCCTCCTGTCTCTCTCTGCCTGCCTCTCTGCCTACTTGTGATCTCTCTGTCAAATTAAAAAAAAAAAAAAAAAGAAATTGAAGGAGACACAAGTAAATGGGAAGATAACCTGTGATTGTGGGATTGGAATAATTCATGTCTTAATGTCTATACTGCTCAAAATGATCTACAGAACCAATGAAATCCCATCAAAATTTCAATGGCATTTTTCATGGATATAAAAAAAAACAATACAAAAATTGGAACCAGAAAAGATCCCAAATAGTCAAAGCAATACTGAACAAGAAGAACAAAGCTGGAGGCATTTTATCTTCTGATTCAAAATACATTACAAGACTATAGTAACCAAAAGAGTATAGTACTGACAAAATACACACAGACCAATGGAACAGAATAGAGATCCCAGAAATAAATCCATGCTTTTATGACCAATTGATCTTTGACAAGGGTTTCTAGAACACACAAAGGAGAATGGGTATTCCAGCACTACAGATTGACAATAGTTAGAAAAAAACAAGCAAGACATTCCTTTTTCTGGTTAAAGATTGAACAGTGATCTAGCAAGATCCATCAAGGTGGAACCTCAAAAGCTTGCTTTTATGTTAATATAGATATTCTATTTGTATTGCTGGGCATCAGCGTGGATACTGATTACTGGCAGATATGTTTATCTGTAAAGGAACTAACTTTAAGATAAAATTCAATAAAGAGAAATAACAAGACATGGAAATAAGATGGGTCTTTGATTCCACAGTTGAGAAGCTATATCCCAAAGCTTGTTTTAACTATGATTTTTAATAAATAGTTTCTATGGTTGAGCCATTTCAATTGAGTTCCTTATTTATTGTAACATGGATTTTTGTCCTTCTTCTTTATCTTGTAGTTATTTGTTTATGTTCTTTGCCTATTTCCTTTTTATTATGTATATATATTTTCATATTAGTGTTACTAGTCCATCATCTATATTTATTCTATGATGCAATTATGTTTTCTTAGTCAGCTATTTTTGTCTTACATTTGTTTTTGTTGTCTCTTGCCCTAAAGTTATTTTTAGATTTAATGTAGAGTTTTAGGAATCCATCAAAATCCTCAAGGAGAACACAGACAGCAGCCTCTTTGACCTCAGCTGCAACAACTTCTTCCTAGAAGCATTGCCAAAGGCAAGGGAAGTAAGGACAAAAATGAACTATTGGGACTTCATCAAGATCAAAAGCTTTTGCACAGCAAAGCAAACAGTCAACAAAACCAAAAGACAACTGACAGGATGGGAAAAGATATTCACAATGACATATCAGTTAAAGGGCTAGTATCCAAAATCCATAAAGAACTTATCAAACTCAACACCCAAAGAAAAAATAATCCAATCAAGAAATGGGCAGGAGACACAAACAGACATTTCTGCAAAGAAGATATCCAGATAGTCAACAGACACATGAAAAAGTGCTTAACATCACTTGGCATTAGGGAAATACAAATCAAAATCACAATGAGATACCACCTCACACCAGTGAGCATAGCTATAATAAACCAGTCAGGAAATGACAGATGTTGGCAAGGATGCGGAGAAAGGGGAACCCTCCTACATTGTTGGTGGGAATGCAAGCTGGTGTAGCCACTCTGGAAAACAGCATGAAGGTTCCTCAAAAAGTTGAAAATAGAGCTACCCTATGACCCAGAAATCACACTACTGGGTATTTACCCTAAAGATATAAATGTAATGATCTGAAGGAGCACATGCACCCAAATGTTCATAGCAACAATGTCCACACCAGTCAAACTACAGAAAGAACCTAGATGCCCATCAATAGATGAATGGATAAAGAAGATACAGTACACACACACACACACACACACACACACACACACACACACAGGAATACTATGCAGCCATCAAAAGAAATGAAATCTTGTCATTTACAATGACATGGTTGGAACTAGAGGGTATTATGCTGAATGAAATAAGTCCATCAGAGAAAGACAATAATCATATGATCTCTCTGATATGAGGAATTTGAGAGGCAGGGTTGGGAGTTTGGGGGGTAGGGAAGGGAAAAATGAAACCAGATAGGATCAGGAGGGAGACAAATCATAAGACACTCTTAATCTCACAAAACAAACTGAGGGTTCCTGGGAGGTGGAGTGGTAGGAAGAGGATGGTTGGGTTATGGACATTGGGGAGGGTATGTGCTATGATGAGTGCTGTGAAATGTGTAAGCCTGATGATTTACCCCTGGGGTAAATAATACATTATATGTTAATAAAAATAATTTTTAAAAAATTTAATGTAGAGTTTTTAAAAGTAATTTTATTTATAAATTCTCATATTTTAAATTTCTCATTTCTCATTACAATATATTCTTTAGTATTTTCTTTTCTTGCTTCAGAGACTTGTCTCTAACATTTGTTTTTATTAGTACTGTTGAGTATTATAAAACACTGACATTAAATGTTAGTATTTTACCATGCAATAGAACCATATTTGTCTTGATTTGTACTAGCCACAGTCTTCTAATTATTTTATACATGTTGATTTTTAAATGAAAACTCCCTCCCTCACTTACTATTTTTTCTCCCATATTTCATTTACATTTTATATTTTTTGATACACAGTATTTATTCCCATTTGTTCTGATAGTTGTGACCTGAATTTCTTCTAAGGAACCACCCCATCATTCCATTACTCCCAATTTATCTACAAAGGTGGAGCTGACTCTACCCTCAATTCCTCCTAGATCTGGGCAATGGCAGAATTGCATCAGCCCAACTAAAGTAGATGGTTCTGTTATAGCTTAGGGACCCAAGAAAAACCAATTGTATAAATGATACATTTCCAAGTGATGCTAATTCCAGTATTTTTGCTATACTGACCCGGAAAGAGAATCTTACTCTTTTCTCTTTCCTGTTGTGTTTAGAGCTGTGTTGGTATAAATCTAATGCTATTAGCGGTCATCATGCTACTGTATGAATCCTATCAGAGACAAAAGGTTATAGAAGAGAGAAAAACTTAGAGGTTCTAAGTGATAGGTCAGTCCCTAACAATGTCCTTTGAATCTCTTGAGTCAAGGTGTACCTGGAACTGGGCTAACATCTGGAGTCAAGCCAATCCCTGAAGTTTTAGACATATAAAGGAATTAAAATAGCTCTATTCAAATAGTGCAGTAACTGGACAAAATCCTACTATGGTTTCCTCTTTAATTCATAATAAAAGCCGAAGTTCTTACTAAGTCCTACAAGTTCTTACTAAGTCTTACTAAGCTCCACATCACTCAATTCTTTGTTATTTCTTGGATTTAATAAAATACCTATACTTGTATTTGTTGAGAAGTTGCTTTGGGTTTATATTAAATGGACAGAGAATGTCTTCCTTTGGCAAGAACTTTTGCATCCATGAAACTTTCTATGATTTTATTTATATAAGCAATCTAAGAATAGTGCATTTTTACTCGTGAAAAGTTCACACAAACATTCCAGGTTAGTAGAGCAAGATGTTATGATTCTAACTTTTAGAGAAGACTACCTGCATTTCATATCATATCATTTTTAAACTTTTCATGAATGTATATGTCTGTTTTTATTGATTGGTTTTTCTCCTGATTTTTCATTTTTGTCCTTTTTCTGCTTCTTGGCATGTATAATAATTTTTGATTTGATGATAGATGTAGTCATTTTTATGTGGTTGACTGCTCAAATTTTATTTTTTCAGAATATTACACTTTATTTTTGACAGACAGTTAAACTTGTAGATAAGTTTGGTTCTTCTGAGGCTTTTTTTTTTCTAATCTGGAACTTTATTGTAACAAAATATAATTTTGTAAAGTTTTACAACTTATAAGAGAAAGAAAGTATGATTTGTGGTATTTTCCTTTAATTTTCTTCCAATTTTTTCTTTCTGCAGAAAAACTAGAAAATCTAAGAATATATGAGACAAAACCCACCAATAACCTTACTATTAAAGATAAACATTGTTAATATGCTAGGATTTTTACATATATACATATATGTACATACATTTTAAAAATAGAGTTCAGTTATGTGGCATTTCTAGGCCTACATTTTAGTGTTTTTAAAAGCTTTTATAGGGAAGCTTTAGAGTTATTATTATTCTGGACTAGTTCAGATTTATCTTTTGTGTGTGTGTGTGTGTGTGTGTGTGTGGTACATTTTTCTTAATTTTATTTTTCCCGTGTTCCAAGATTCATTGTTTATGCACCACACCCAGTGCTCCATGCAATACATGCCCTCATTAATACCCACCATCAGGGTAACCCATCCCCCACTCTCCTCCCTTCCAAAACCCTCAGTTTGTTTCCCATAGTCCATAGTGTCTCATGCTTCATCTCCCCTTCTGATTTACCACACTTCACTTTTCCTTTACTTCTCCTAATGTCCTCCATGTTAAGGCTTAACTCTCTGGAGGTCCTTATATCCTAAGTATTCATGGAGACTCTGTACTCCCACTTATAAGAACTTGAATGTCTCCCAGCTCTGTGTGATTTCTGGTAATCATTTAGCTTGCAACTATCTATTTAGTCTTTGATTGGACTTTGGAATTTCAACTTGTAAATGTCAGCTTAGTATTTGACAACAGATTCAAGGAGACCTTCTTGCAGACTTCAGGAAATCTTCTCTCTGCATAGCTACCTCCCTTTCTTGTTCTGCACTCACTAATTCAATTTCAGCTACTTTAACTCCCTCCCCTCTGATTTCTGTCTTCTCAATGTAGCAGGATCAGTAGGGATCCATCTCCCTGACCATGGTCTAGAAAGTTTCTTCATGCAGAACCAGACCTGTTGTTATATTCACATGTTTCCATTTTCTCCATGTTGTAAGCCCTGCAGTGACTACTGTCCAATGTCCGAAAGTAGTTGTTTAGAATTGTTTTTAGTTTTGTAATTGCACAGAGTGGTCTACAGAGTAAGTCTGTTTCCATGATGACAGGAAGAATTGATTTTTTCCAAATTTCAATATCAATAAACATATATGTTTGTATTTCTTGTTTCCTTTTCCAACATTTAAAATTCACTTAAGGATGTCTAAAGAGGACATTTAATTAAGTTAATACTTGCCCAATCATTTAAAATCTTTAACCATAAAGTTCAAGTATAACAATTTTCATATGCTCATTTTCTTAAGTCACCCTCTTTAGATTTCATGAGAAGCAACTCATAAAAGACACTTGCACATTTCAGTTGTTATTTTATATGTGAATTCTGACATTTTCCAATGCCTTTATATAGTAATACCTGACAGTTTGGGGCCACGTTCAAAGATTTTTGTTCTCACATAATACAAATAGTGGTAACATAATAAGACAAAGCTATACAAATTTCAGGGCAAGTATTTAAATTTTTTAATTAATCGAAATATGTTCCTTGGTTTGATTTTTTAAATAGCTGTATTATAAACACAGAAAAGATATAAGAAGTCACTTTCTTTTGATTTCTTGGTGGGTAAGGAAAAAATATGACTTCTAAATTTGAGATACGGTTTAAACAAAGCTGATAAAATGTTTGGCTTCCTTTTGGAACATCTTCAAGGTCAGCAATTTGTTTTTTAGTGATCAACATTTGTTGGGGTTACTGCAGCCCATTAGATTTTCACTAATTTAGCAAACTTTGATTAACTTATAGGGTTAAAAAGCTAACTCTGATTAACTTGTAGGGCTAAAATTTAGACATTTTTTTTCTTCATGTCCAATAAGTGCGGACATCAGGCAGAGGAAGTTCTAAAAGTCTCTGTGGTTGCTCCCTGGTTATTCCCATTTTAATTGTCAATTTTCGCAACATGTGGTATTTTCCCCCAATGAAAATTTCGAACAGATTGTTCCAATTCTTCTCTACTAACACATAGAGCTTCACCAGAATCACCCATGTCTTGAGTGGACTTATGCAGCTTGGCCAAGAGGATTGACTGTCAGGAGGAGAAGAGTCATGGGAGAGCTGGGGGTCAGTCACCTCATAGTGCTTTGCAGCCCAGCTGTCATCCAGGCTGTTTTCCGTTGCCTGGCTCCCAGACCAGAGCACCATACTGATTCCTTTGAAAACTGATTTTTCCTTCAGTTGTTTTTTTTTTTTTTTCTACTTAGTATTCCTTCCCTCCCAAATTTGACTAAAGATGATGGAGAGCAATGAAAAATTTTTCCATTTTCCCTGTAGCTTTTTTTTTAAAGATTTTATTTATTTATTTGACAGAGATCACAAGTAGGCAGAGAGGCAGGCAGAGAGGGAGAAAGGGAAGCAGACTCCCTGCTGAGCAGAGAGCCCGATGTGGGGCTCGATCCCAGGACCCTGAGACCATGACCTGAGCCCAGGTAGATGTTTAATCAACTGAGCCACCCAGGTGCCCCTGTACTTTTCTTCTTTAATGGGGCAAACACAAAAGAGTACATGCTCTATGATTCTATTTATTGAGACACCAAAACCCCAACAAAAAAATCAGTGGTATTAAAAAGTCAATATGATGGTTACCCTGGGGATGTGATGGCTAGAACAGAGCTCAAGGGTTGTGCGCCTCTGGGTGCCCTCACTTTGCCAACTTTTGATCTAGGAGGGGTTAATAAGCTGTGCTCCCTTTATGTTTCCCATTAAGCTTTATATTAAGACTTCTGCAATTTTGAGGTTCCTCCAATGAAAATATCCACATTAAATCTTCGTCTCCAGCTCTGTTTCCTGGAAACTTGGACTAAGACTATTGAAAGTTAATTTTCAAAAGAGGTGCTCCTCATCCTCATGCAGATAGATTACATATGAAGAGGTTTACCTCTATGTAACATACACATAAAGTGGTCTGTGCATTAATCATCTTCTCTAGGCTGTCTGTGCAAGAACAAAAAGTCACACTATCATTTAAATTTTCATTCCTAGGAAAGGAAAAAATTCAAACAAACAAATCCAAAAATCACCAGTGCAGAGCTTCACATAAGGGGTTTGGGGATTCAACATGACACTTTTTTTTTTTCCCTTAACTTTCTGGTTTCCAAGGAAACGGGACTCGGAATCTACTTCTTTTTTTTCTTTTCTTTTCTTTTTTTTTTTTTTTACTTCTCTTCAGCGTAACAGTATTCATTGTTTTTGTACCACACCCAGTGCTCCATGCAATCCGTGCCCTCTCTAATACCCACCACCTGGTTCCCCCAACCTCCCAGCCCCTGCCCCTTCAAACCCTCAGATTGTTTTTCAGAGTTCATAGTCTCTCATGGTTCACCTCCCCTTCCAATTTCCCTCAACTCCCTTCTCCTCTCTGTCTCCCCTTGTCCTCCATACTATTTGCTATGCTCCACAAATAAGAGAAACCATATGATAATTGACTCTCTCTGCTTGACTTAGTTCACTCAGCATAATCTCTTCCAGTCCCATCCATGTTGATACAAAAGTTGGGTATTCATCCTTTCTGATGGAGGCATAATACTCCATAGTGTATATGGACCACATCTTCCTTATCCATTCGTCCGTTGAAGGGCATCTTGGTTCTTTCCACAGTTTGGTGACCGTGGCCATTGCTGCTATAAACATTGGGGTACAGACGGCTCTTCTTTTCACTACATCTGTATCTTTGGGGCAAATACCCAATAGTGCAGTGTCAGGGTCATAGGGAAGCTCTATTTTTAATTTCTTGAGGAATCTCCACACTGTTTTCCAAAGTGGCTGCACCAACTTGCATTCCCACCAACAGTATAAGAGGGTTCCCCTTTCTCCACATCCTCTCCAACACATGTTGTTTCCTGTCTTGCTAATTTTGGCCATCTGAATCTACTTCTAAGCCAGGTTTGGTGGTAACCCCCATATACACAGTTCTGCTTTGTTTTAAGCCAATCAAAACACCACATCTAAAGTTTACCTAAATTCCACCTTTCCCCAAATCCTAAAACAATCCCATTTTTTTCCTCTATTTAGGTGTCTCCTAGTTCTTATGTGTGCACTACACTTGTGGAAATGAGTCAATAAACCCAATCTGTTGGACAAAATATTTGTCCCTGGTACTGTGTACTAGATGGGCTTTATCTGTCTACTATAGATAATATTTTATATTATTGACTAGGCAGGAACACACAGACTGTAATTTGTAGAAATACATTATTTGGTCACTCAGATAACCGAAATATATTCCATATATATACACACACATATATATATATATGTATTCAGTCTTCATTCACAGTTCCTAAATCATTTTTCCCAAAACCCTAGGAACTTCCTGAGTGATAAGGTCAATGGGAGCATCTTTTGTCATAATGTTTGGTGTCTTGTCCTCGGTTCCTAAAATCCCTTCAGAGAGGTAAAGGTGAAATAGGTGTCTTGTGATTTGTAACAAGCCACTTTCCACCAACTGGGTTTATATTAATGAGATGACTTGGAAGTTCTTAGGGTACTTAGGAACTTAGGGAACTTAGGAAGACCTAAGGAAAGGAGCTGATTACCAGAGGAAACAACCACGTGATTAGAAGTTTGGAACTTTTAGTCTACCCTTCTGACCTCCAAGAAGAGGAGAGGAGCTGGAGGTTGAATCAATTAATAATGGCCAATCAATCATGTCTGAATAATAAGGACTCCATAAAAATAAAAAATTTAAAAAAGGAAAGGATTAGGATAGCTTCCTGGTTGGTGAATGTGGAGGTCTGGGAAAAGTGGCACACTCAGAGAAGACAGGGAAGCCCCGAACCCTTTCCCTTCACCCTGTCCTATGTGTTTTTTTCCATTTGCCTATTCCTGAGTCAAGTCCTTTTGTGATAAATCAGTAATCTAGTAAGAACAGGGGCGCCTGGGTGGCTCAGTGGGTTAAGGCCTCTGCCTTCGGCTCAGGTCATGATCCCAGCGTCCTGGGATCTAGCCCCGCATCATGCTCTCTGCTCAGCAGGGAGCCTGCTTCCTTCCTCTCTCTCTCTGTCTGCTCTCTGCCTACTTGTGATCTCTGTCTATCAAATAAGTAAATAAATAAATCCCAAAAAAGTCTAGTAAGAACAGTTGTCCCTTGGGCAATGCAGGCTTGAACTGTGTGGGTCTACTTATACATGGCTCTTTAAATTTTTTTTATTTTTTTATTTGAGAGAGAGAGAGTGCAAGCAGGTGTGGAGGAAGAAACAGAGGGACAAGCAGACTCATGCTAAACATAGAGCCCAATGTGGGGTCAATCACACAATCCTGAGATCATGACCTAATCTGAAACCAAGAGTTGGATGCTTAACCAAGTGAGCCACCCTGGTGCCCCATACATGGAATTTTTTTTTTTTTTTTTTACAATACATACTATAAATATGTTTTCCCTTCCTTATGATTTTCTTAATAACATTTTCTTTTCTCTATTTATTTATTGTAAGAATACAGCACATGATACACATACAAATATGTGTTAATCCACCATTTTCGTTATTGGTAAGGCTTCTGGCCCACAGTAGGCAATTATTAGTTAAGTTTTTGCAGAGGTAAAAGGTATACATCAATTTTCAACTGTGCAGGAGTCAGTGTCCCAATCCCTGCATTATCCCAAGTCACCTTGTAATATACTTCTGAGTTTAATTAATCAAACCCAAGGCAGTTGATCAAATCTCCAAATCCATAGGTAGTGGGTCAGTAGCACAACAACCTGGAATTATGACTGGCATCTGCAATTGTACGTTGTGGTGGAGATTGGTTTTGTGGAACTGAGCCCATAACCTATGGAATCTGATGCTGTATCTGAATAGATAGTGTTAGAATTGAGTTAAACTGAAGACCACCAGCTGGTGTGCAAGAATTGCCTGGTGGTGTGGGAACCCTCTCCCACACACACGTTGAAATGGGGTCAAAACCACTTTACAGATACACACGTACATGCATAGAGTGCTGAATCATTTGAAAGCAAGTGCTTGACATCACGATACTTGGTCCCTAAATACCCAGGACCTATCTCCTAAGAATAGCATTCTCCTATATAACTTACTAGCATAATTATATCACCAAATTTGTTCATATAATAATCCAGCCTGTAGTTCCACAGACACTCTGGGATCAAGCTCTAAATGTTTATCTTTCTTGGGAAGACAAAACTGTAAGAAGCTCTCAAATACATCAATCCTAATTATGTCCCAATGTTTATTATTTCATGAGAAAATTAGCCTAGATCTTGTGTTAGTTTGACATAGCACAGTTTAAACCATCTGTATATTTCAGGTAAAGCAAGGTTCCCCCCACACTGGGATGTTAAATGCAGATACTGACTTATTCAGAGAGACATAAACCTTGGCATGACTATATAACTACTATTTCTTTATCAGCTGGCCCACATTAATAATGTGAAGAGAGACCTTTGAAAACACTTTTCAGATATAAGCCATAAAACAAAATACCAATAATAAAAAGTGTATATACATGTATACACACACACACACACACACACACACACAATGGAATATTACTTAGCCATAAAAAATGAGATATATACACACACACACGCAGACACACATATATACATACACACACACACACACCATACCTTCTTTATCCATTCATCTCTCAATGGACACTTGGGTTGTTTCTGTATTTTGGCTATTGTGAATAATGCTGCAAAAAACATTCAGGTGCATATATCTTTTCAAATTATTGTTTTTGTTTTCTTTGGTGAGTGCCCAGTAGTGGAATTACTGGATCATATGGTATTTCTATTTTTAATATTTTGAAGAAACTCTATCCTGTTTTCCATAGTGATTACACCAATGTGCATTCCCACCAACTGTGCATGAGGGTCCCTTTTCTCCACATCCCCACCAACACTTGTTTCTTGTGTGTTTACTTTAGCCATTCTGACAGGTGTGAGGTGATAGTTCATTGTGGTTTTTGTTTGTTTGTTTGTTTTTTTAAACAAAACAAAGATGAACCTTTGAAACTTCATCAAAATCAAAAGCTTCTGCACAGACAAGGAAACAGTCAAGAAAACAAAGAGGCAACCCACAGAATGGGAGAAGATATTTGCAAATGATAGTACAGACAAAAGATTGATATCCAGGATCTATAATGAACTCCTCAAACTCAACACACACAAAACAGACAATCATATCAAAAAATGGGCAGAAGATATGGACAGACACTTCTCCAATAAAGACATACAAATGGCTATCAGACACATGAAAAAATGTTCATCATCACTAGCCATCAGGGAGATTCAAATTAAAACTACATTGAGATATCACCTTACACCAGTTAGAATGGCCAAAATTAGCAAGACAGGAAACAACATGTGTTGGAGAGGATGTGGAGAAAGGAGAACCCTCTTCCACTGTTGGTGGGAATGCAAGTTGGTGCAGCCTCTTTGGAGAACAGTGTGGAGATTCCTCAAGAAATTAAAAATAGAACTTCCCTATGACCCTGCAATTGCTCATTGTGGTTTTGAATTACATTTCCCAGATGATTAGTGATGTTGAGCATCCTTTCATGAATCTGCTAGGCATCTGTAACTCTTCTTTAGAGAAATGTTTATTTGTGTCTTCTGCTCAGTTTTTAATTGGATTATTGGGGATTTTTTTGGTGTTGAGTTGTAGAAGTTCTTTACATATGTTGGATATTAACCTTTTATTGGCAAGTATATTCTCCCATTCAGTAGATTGTCTTTTTGTTTTATTGACAATTTCTTTTGATGTGCAAAAACTTTTTATTTTGATGTCGTTCCAAGAGTTTATTTTTCCTTTTGTTTCTCTTGCCTCTGGGGACCTATATAGAAAAATACTGTTAAAATTGATGTCAGAGAAATTACTGCCTACGTTCTCTTCTAGGATTTTCATGGCTTCAGGGCTCACATTTAGGCCTTTAATTCATTTTGAGTTTGGTTTTGTGTGTGGTGTAAGAGAAGGGTCCAGTTTCACTCTTCTGCACTTTGCTGTCCAGTTTTCCCAACACTATTTGTAGAAGAAGTTTTTTCCCATTGCACATTCTGTTGAAGATTAATTGACCATATAACCATGGATTTATTTCTGTGCTATGTTTTCTGTTCTGTTGATATATGCTTCCGTTTTTGTGCCCACACCATTCTGCTTTGATTAATACTTTATAATATATCTTGAAATATGGAATTGTGATAATTCTGGCTTTGTTCTTCTTCAAGATTGCTTTGGCTATTCAGGGTCTTTTGTGGTTCCAAACACATTTTAGAATTATTTGTTCTAGTTCTGTGAAACATGCTGTGGGTATTTTGATAGGGACTGCATTAAATATGTTTATTGCTTTGGGTAGTATGGACATTTTAACAATATTTTTTCTCTCAACCCATGAGCATGGAATATCTTTTCATTAGTTTGCATCATCTTCAATTCTTTCACTAGTGTTTTACAGTTTTTAGAGTACAGGTTTTTCACCTGTATAGGTATTTTATTATTTTTTTGGTGCAATTCTAAACAACGGGATTGTTTTCTAAATTTCTCTTTCTGTTACTTCATTATTAGCATACAGAAATGCAATAGATTCCTATATATATGGGACACAAATGGAAAGCAGTTGACCTGAGCCTGTTCCTTAGCTAAAACAAACAAGGCTTTTTCCCTTTATAAACACCCTAATGCCCACAGGGATCAAGTCAGGGGCCTGTTTGTTCAAATCAAAAAGATTATGTACACTTCAGTCTACTTAATTCTCAGTTGGGAAACAGTTTTCCCCTTTCTTGCTGCCCACTGCAGGCTTCTTCTCCATTATGGGAAGAAACTCCTCACGTAGGAGCATCTCGGTCTATGCCATGAACTAGCCTGTGCTGGGCTCTGGCCCTTCCTTCTCCAAACATCTTGAAGGGTGGAGCAGGTGGTCAGGCTGTATTTTCAGCTGCAGACTTCCTGTTGCCCAACAGCACCTTATCCACAGACTGTGAGCAAGACTAAAATTCTTGCAAGATAATATTTGTTTTTCCTTTTTCAGTCCAAGCATTTTAGGACTTTCTTAGCTTTTTCCTTAAGATAACCTATTAATTGGGGGGTGAGGAAATGGTGGGGGGAAGTACAGGCATATATAACTGGAGGAAGGAAAAGGAGATTCTGCCTACTAGTTTATAGCTTTTGTTTTCCAAAAGTACAAAGAATCAGATCCCACTAAAGAAGTTACGATAAATGCTTCAGAAAGAGAAGTGTTCCTATTGTTTAGGAACAAAGGGGGATACGGAATGGAAGGAGTAGTCATGATAATTAAGAGCATAACAGATGTCTTTGGCAATCTTTAAGAAGATTCCTATGGTCCTGAGAAGAGAGGGGGCAGAGGGTCAGTGACAAAAGCTGAGGCAGATGGAGGACCTAGCTAAAACAATGAAGACCCAATGGTTGTTTTATGTCCAAAGAGTTTGGGTCTTCTTACTTTACAAGTGGATCCTTGGATAACCTGTTTTGATAAATGGTAGGATATGATTTTAAAAAATGCTTTGATAAGTGGTATGAAATGATTAAAAAAAATAAATTTTGATAACCAAAATTACTCCCCAATCCAGCTCTCCATCACTATATTAAACACCTGCTTTGCAGATTATGCCACAGGTAACAGGAAGACTTTCCACCTCTCAGCAGACAGAATGGTATCTTATAACAAGAAATTAACTTGAGTGACATCAGCAAGATGGTGGAATGGGAAGCCCCAAGCCCCTATTCTCCCATGGAGACACCAAATTAACAACATACGGACCAAAATGCCTTGAAAGCCCTCTGGAAACCAGTTAAGAAGTCACAGCACACTAGACAAGCCCATGGCCACGAAGAGATGCATCCAAATGGATGGGAAAACATGTGATACTTACTTTTCCCACCTGGCACAGTGTGATATAATGGGGAGGAAACTCCCAATTCCAGCTTTTTCCTCAGGAGGGAAAGAAAAATAGAGGCCCAGAGGCATGTGTCCAGCATTCTGGATTTTTGAGGGGCTACCAGAAGGATCGGTTTCTGTCTCATGGATTTTCATGAGGCAAACTGGCAGAGTTTGAGTGTGAGATTGGGGGGTCACTAAGAACATAGCAAGCACTGTGGCTTGTCATAGCTCCAGAGGGACTGTGGTACCTCAAATGGATGATGCAGAGGAAGAATGTGTGGGTTTCAGAGAAGAAGCAGGCAGACCTCTTTAACTGGGAGGTTTACACACACTTGCCCAGAGCAGATGCATCTCCAGAAAATGTTGGAAAGGTCCCCAGAATCTCTAGCCATGCTGATTGGCAACCGTCTTCCCCTTTATGATGCCAGTATGAAAGACTGGAGGAGGTGGTTTTGGTTTTGTTTTGTTTTCAAATGCCCAAATCTCACCAAAAGATCCCAAGACATGAAGAGAAACAGGAAAGCATGGCTCAACCAAACCAAAATAAATCTTTAGGAACTGACGCGAAGGAAAAGGAGAGTTTCACACTCACACTTATGACAACATTATTCACAACAGGCAAAGAAACAACCCAATACCAATGGCAGATGAATGAATTAACCACAAGTGGCGTATGCATACAGTGGAATATTATTCAGTCTTCAACAAGGAGATCCTATCACATGCTGCAATGCGGATGAAACTTGAGAACATCATGCTATGACATAAGCCAACTGGAAAAGGACAAATAAGATATGATTCTATGGTTGTGAGGTATCTAAAGTAGTCACATTCATAGTAACAGAGCCAGAATGATGGTTGCCAGGGGTTGAGGGGAGAAGAAATGGGGAATTGTCATTCAATGGGTATAAAGCTTCAGTTTTACAAAAAAAAAAACTGAAAAAGTTCTAGAGACCTGTTGCACAATAATGTGAACATACTTAACACTACTGAACTGTATACTTAAAAATGACTAAGGTAATAAATTTTATGCGTTTTTTTTTTTTTACCACAATTAAAAATAAAAACTAAAGGGGCACCTGGCTGGCTCAGTGGGTTAAGCCTCTGCCTTTAGTTCAGGTCATGGTCTCAGGGTCCTGGGATCGTGCCCCACATCGGGCACTCTGCTCAGTGGGGAGCCTGCTTCCCCCCCTGCCCCTGACTGCCTCTCTGCCTCCTTGTGATCTCTCTCTCTGTGTCAAATAAATAAATAAAAATCTTTAAAATAAAAATTATAAAAAAATAAAAACTAAAGAATTAATGAGCTAAAGAACAATAATTATTCGCTTCTTGCATGTTTGCCTTTATGCAGAAGCCACAGAAAAACTTTATTCTTTTAGATCAGTAGTTCTCAATGAGGAGATTTTGTCCCCTCTCCATAGAGGGACATTTGTCAATATTTGGTGACCTCGCATCTGGGGTGGGCAACATTTCTGGCATCTAGTGAGTAGGGGCCAGAGATCTTGCTAAACATCCTACAATGCACAGAACAGGACCCCTTGTTCTGCAACAAAAACTTACCCAAATCAAAAATTCATTAGTGCTTCTTTAGAGAAACCTGAATTATTAAGTGCGAGTGTTAACTACTCTGTCATTCCTTTCCCTCCAGGTTGGGTTGACAGAGTTCAGACTCTGGAAACAATAGATGGTCAAGGTGGGACGGGTCTAATTTGAGAGAATAGAGGGAGAAGCTTCTTGTTCAGATATTACTGAAGCCCCCCAAAAAAAGAAAAAGAAGGAGGAGGGTGCAGAGTGGGAGAGAGAAGCAGGGAGGGAGATTGGAATTGGGAGTTTGAGTGGGGTGGGTGTTGAGGGAAGGCTGTTGATAGACTCCTTTTGGGTCACTTGTCTGTATAGTTCTGCAGCAAGCACCTTGAAGTGTCATCTCATGTAATCCTCGTAACTCCTCTGAGATCATTTAAAGTTGTACTAGTAAGAGAGGAAGACAGACTGTGAGGGAATCTTTGCTTGGTCAGTCGACTTAATTGGTTATTACCACATTCCACTGAAGGGAAAGAGGTTGTGGTTGTCCCTTATGGAGCTAGGCTCCTTCTTTGTCAAAGCCTAGGGGAGAGCTGTACCCCCACTCTTTTACTGGCTGCTGGGATGGTGATAAGGGCACAGGGCGTGATGGGAAAACTACAGCAGACACCTTGGGAAAGGAGAAGGCACACCAGAAGCTCAGGAGCGAGAGGGTAGAGGTTCTTCTGTGGCTCTTCCATCGTTTCTGGGCGTGTCATTCCCTCTCTCTATTCATCTCTAGAATTTAAGAAAAGAGAATTGCATTTAGTAATCTGTGCCATTTGGTCCTGGAAACTAAGCCAACCTTAATGGTGTTTCTTAATTCTTTTTTTTGAAGTATGGAGTTAACTTGCAGAACCCACGTCCCCCTGAGGGGACAGTGATCATCCTGGTGTGTTCCCAGGTTCCTTCTGGCACTCCCCCAAGGGAAGGAAGAAGCTTATGGGATGGGGCTGTTTAGCTTCCTTGACTGGCTTTGGCATCGGTATCCTCGTCTGGCATATCGAAGTTGGCTTCCAAAGAGCACCCACCTGAGGGCTTGAGGGGGCACAGGACCTCTCTGTTTCACAAAACCGCCCCAAGTATGAGTTTGCCAAGTTTATGCATCCCCATCTGGTTTCACCACTTCCTAGAGATGTCCAACTTTTTCGGGGGACAGGGATCTATTGCTAGAGAGAGAAGCCAGAGAAGAAAGATAATTCTGTAGCAGCCAGTATCTAGGTAGTAGATGCAGAGAGGCTGGTTCAGCCTATCCAGAGCCCAGGGAACTGGAAAAAGGAAAACATACATAAGTAACAAAAAAAAAATCTTTCTATATTCTATTATTACTATTATTAGCTGTATATTATTGAGTGCTCCTTGAAAGCAGTGTAGTCAGACTATGGTTAGCTATATATTATTGAATATTATGATTTATCAATATCACTATTTCAGTCAATGTTACTATTATTAGTTACATATTATCGAACGCTCCTTGGAGGCAGTGAAAGACCTTCTATAAACATTTTCTCTAAACTTTATAACAAATCTCCTGTGTTGATATTGTTTCCCTATCTAAGAGATTTGAAAACGGAGTCACAGAGAAGAACACAGACTTGTCTAATGACAGAGCTAGTAAGTATTGGCCTGACAATACCCACACAGAGCTCCAGGAATCCTACGTCCTCACAGCCATTAGGTGGTTCTACGTGTGACTTTTCTGAAGATGCTAGGAGTTTCGAAAAAAAAGGAAGTGCAGACACATTTCACAAATCTACGATCTGTAAGTATCACATCCTGTGTGACTGGAAACTCTGGACTAAGGAAGGGCTGGTGACTTTCAAAAGATGAAGACAAGTAGAAAATTCTACAGGACTCTGTGACAGCCCAGAGTCACCGCCTCCCGGGAGTTTGTGAGCACTCGGCTGGAACCAGCAGGCTGGTCCACGGGCACAGGTAGGCATTGCTGAGAGACTGGTTTAAACTTCCCATTCCCCTGCTGTGCCTCCCTGTGGGAGATTTGATTGGAAGCTCCTGGAAAGAAGTTAAGAGGCAGGAGAGTATTTTGGAAACAGAATGAGAGGAGGGAAGGAGCAGTGTGTTGAACACTTTCTGCTGTTTTCTGTGTGATCTTGGGCCCCTTCCCTGAGCTCATGTGATTAATGGGAGCATAGTTCTTACCTCTATGGGCCCTGTGCAAACTAGACAGGTCCTGGGCTGAGAATGGTGCTGCAAACAGAGATCCAAGTTGAGCTTGCTGCTAAGATGGCTAATAGAGCTAATATCACAGGTACTGGTTCTTGAGGCCAGCAAACTGAGGGCCTGACCTTGAACCTGGGTTTCATGACTCCAGGTCCTGTTTCCATATTTCTGACTGCTGCTGCTTCTCCACCCTGAATCAACTCAGGCACAGGCTACCGAAGCAAGGTAGGATGATGAAGAAGTCGCGTGCTCTCATGAATTGTACAAAGTCTTCAGATTCAGAGAGACCTGGGGTCCTGTCCCAGTTCTTACATCTCCCCAGCTGTGTGAACCTACCTGAGTAACCATTATAACTGCAAATATTTTTTTGGCATTAACTCTTATAGGCACATAGGAAAAGCAGGTATTATTTCCATTCATAATAAACTTTTGGATTCCAAGTTTCCCTAATTATGACATGGTTTTGCTAACTAAAGAACTAACATACAGAGTTGTTGAAAGATGAAAGGCGCTATAGGATGGGGTAACCTGGCTCACTCCGTCAGTAGAACACATGACTTTTGATCTCAGGGTCATGAGTCAAATTCCCAGATAGGGTGTATAGCTTACTTGAAAGAAAGAAAGAAAGAAAGAAAGAAAGAAAGAAAGAAAGAAAAGATACTACAGGATAATGTCCAGTAGAATACAATAAAAAATACCTAGGATCAGTCCTAGTAAGTATTACTTATTGGACGAGAAAATGAACAGTTAGTGTGAGATGTGCCGAACCCGAATAGGAAAATGTTGACAAAGAGAACCCTTACTGCGTCTCATGACTGGTAGGGAAGTTTGGGGGTGCAATCCATGGAATATTTGGCAATTCAGTTGTTGCAGGTAGAACCAGAAGAAAGAGAGATTTCTACATATTGTAAGTTTTTTGTGACCATTTGCCTCTGGACATTGAGACCTCTCACAATTGGTGCTTCTGCTTCCCTGTGGTATGTCTCTTATCTCTAATGAATAGACTGGGCCAAAGACTGTACAAAAAAGTATTCATGGTGGGGCCCCTGGGTGGCTCAGTGGGTGAAAGTCTCTGCCTTTGGCTCAGGTCATGATCTCAGGGTCCTGGGATCAAGTCCCACATTGGGCTCTCTGCTCAGTGGGGAGCCTGCTTCCCCCTCACTCTCTGCCTGATGCTCTGCCTACTTGTGATGTCCCTCTCTCTCTCTGTGTCAAATAAATAAATAAAATCTTAAAAAAATATTCATGGTACCAAATTTTTGTGCTTTTTATAGCTCTCTATGCTGTCCATTTCCTTCCCAAGGATAGATCAAGTCAGGACTAATGGGAAAATACTGAGGAGACTTGAGAGCTCTATACTTTTTAAAAGCTGAGTTTATTTTCTTTCCCAGTGCTAGTGACCCCATCGTATCACAGCCCATGGCCAATCAGACCATCATAGTTCTGACACCAAATGGCATCAACTTTCCCAAAACGGAGGATCCCAAACCCACCAACCAGAGGCAAGACAGCCTAGAGAAACATCTAAAGGCAGATGTCAAAATTCTTGGGGTAAGTCCAATTAAGAATTTGCTGGACTGGAATGGGGAGGGGGTCCAGGAAAGTCTTGGGACTACACGGTGAGCACAGAGACTCTCAAACTTTGCCTGAGGAATTCCAGGTTGATGGGCAGGCCAATGGAAGCCCCCTGGAGGGCCATCTGAACCTTCCCCAGACATAAGATGATATGAAAAGTGTATTTCTCCTATTCTGAATCTGATCAACTCACTTTTTGTTGATGTTTCTGTATTTTTGCAATAGCACACTTCTCAACATTTTCTTTAAAAAAAAAAACACTTTATTGAGGAATAATTGGCCTACAAAAAGCTGTATATCTATTTTTTTTTACAAAAGTAATGGGGCAAATAATATGTGTTAATAATAATAATAATAAAGTGATGGTAAATAATTACATATTTTAGGTACTTTTTTTCTGTGTTTACCAACTGCAAGCTTAATAATATGATTTTTAAGGGAATTTTTCCCTCACCACAAATTATAGGACAAATAAACCTCCTTCCCCTTTTTTCTCCTTCCCTTTTGAGAACAGAGATAGTTGCCTTTTGCTGGCTTCTCTCCTCTTGTGCATGATTTATTAAAGAAGCTCTGTGGGTATGTCTGGGTGGCTCAGTTGGTTAAGTGTCTGCCTTCAGCTCAGGTCATGATCCCAGGGTCCTGGCTCTACATTGGGTTCTCTGCTTGGCGAGGAGCCTGCTCCTTCCTCTCCCTCTGCCTACTGCTCCCCTTGCTTGTGCTTGCTCTCTGTCAAAGGACTAGGAGGGAACTAAAGAGCTCTGCCTCTTGGAGTCATCTCTGCATTTATATGATCTAAGTTTGCACAACCCAGTGGGAGCGATTGCCTTGCCTCTAATATACGATCCTGTGGATTACTGTGAGGCTTGTAGGACATAATGTTTGGAAAACTTTGGCTTTGTAAATATTAGCAGAGCCATAAGTGAGGTGGACTTCAAGGAGGAAAACTTGGTCACTTGGAAGCCAAGATCCTCAGCTGCAGGGACATGGACTGGAGGGGTCACAGTGAAACTCAGAACTGGCCAGAGGGCCAGGCTCTCTGTTGTATCCAGTGGGGCCTGGGGGATGTAAGGAGGCACGTCCACACCACCAGGGCTAAGACAGCGTGAGGGGTTTCAGATATCCCCTCTTCGCATATGAGGTAGAAAGCAAGTTAATAGCAACAGATTCAGAGAGCCAGGGGAAACAGTGTTGCAGGGAGCTGGGAGCTGGCGCCACATGAGCAGACACGGGCAGAGAGCCAGAGATGCCTGAAGACTTGCTGAACACTTGTCAGGTGTCCTGAGACAGTAGTTGTCTGCGGCACAGCAACATCTCTTCCAAAGTATATTTGCAGAGTTCTCACTCCGGAGCTTTTCAAAGTCTGTATCCTTGCTGGAGTCCTGCAGAGAGTGATAATGCACGAGCACCGTGGGAGAGAGAAAGACGTCTTGCCTTTCCAAATGCTGATGTTAATTCTCTATCTCCATCTCCCTTCTTCTTCCAACAGACCATCCAGATCCTGTGTGGGGTGATGGTGTTGAGTTTGGGAATTATTTTGGTATCTGTTCCCTCTTCTCCACAATTTGCCCCGACGCTTTCTGCCCTGTTGAAGGCTGCTTACCCATTCATAGGAGCCCTGTGTGTGAGTAGAGATCCTTAGGAGGATGGGGGGAAGTTGGGGCAGAGGGAAAAGGGGGAAGAAATCCTTGAGGATTTCACAAGTTTGTCCTGTTATCTGTTCCAAGGTCCCATCAAAGATACTACATTACATTAATCACTGTGTCTCCCTTAGCTCCTCTATACTTTCTCAGACTTCTCCTTGGGGATGTTGGTGGTCTTGAGTAGCAAGGGCCAGGATTTTTTTTGAATTTTAGCATGTTCCTAAATTGGGGTTCACATGATACTTTTTTCTCATATTCAGACTAATTGTGATGGATTTCCAGGTAGAAGGGACAGAGGTGAGGTGTCCTATTGAGGACATAATGCTATCAACATGATTTGTCACTGAGCACATTAACCTTAACCCTGAGGCTGAGGTGGAGTTGGCAGGTTCTTCTGCTGTGGAGTCACCTCTTCCCTCCTTTTTCCATACTCTACTCTTCAAGAGCAAGTCATGAATCACAGCCCATGTTGGTAGAGGCACCTCGTTCAATTTTGAAGACCCAGGCTTAATTTAGGCAGATCTGAAGTACTTAAGGCTGGGGCTGTGGGATCTACAACTTTTCTTTTCTCCCTGTTTTGTCATTGTTAAAGGATTTTCTGTTATTTCATTGCCCCAAATAAATTAGGTCACGAATATTGTAAAATAGTATCTTTGACTTTCGGAACACAGCCTTAATGATTCACTGTGTCCAGCTTTGTCTTCTCTCTGATCTCAGCCACCCCTCCACCTAAACCGGGGAGCCACCAACTTAACATTTGTGTCTCCGTCCTCCCATATCTGTTAACTGTCCTCACTCTCTTCTTTTTCTATACCATTGCTTTCATATTTTTCTCTACATAATGTCTAACTCCAAAACTTCCTTCTGCCATTAAAACAAACACCCCCTTTCCTGACTCGTAAGGCCCTCATTTTGGTTACTGGGATATATTCTTACTTGTATCTGCCTTTGTTCATGCTTTTCTGAATACTCTGTGGGAAAAAGAGTCACATCTCTGTAATTAATTGGGCCTTACATTGTAGGTCAATGGTTTTTTAAGACTGTTTCCATAGGAGTTTTCCATAAACACCATGATAATAACATTGTAGCTTCACCTGTACATAGACACTGACTTCACCATTGTCTCTCCTTTCTGAACAGTTTGTCATTTCTGGAATTCTATCAATCATCATGGAGAAAAAGTCAACTAAGCCTTTGGTAAGTATGAGAAGCAAACCCTACAACTCATGGATTGAAATGAAATTGAAGGAGAACTCTTCAAGATCAATCTCTTTACCTTGCAGAGTAGGAAACTGAGTTTCAGAGCAGGCATGTGGCATAGTCAGGAATTGAACTTGGCTCATTGATATTCCTGCCCAGTGCACAGTCCTCCAACCACTGTGCCCTTAATCACAGTCTTCATTCAGGGTGTTGTATTATCCCCTAGATCAGCTCCCAGGAATCTATTCTAGAAAAAGTCTGTCTCCTTATACTGTCCTTTTCACAGTAACTGGCCTTCAATTTTAGATCTTCAATGACAAAGAAGGTGACAGCATTATAAAGAGGTCTTTTTGTTGTGGATTCACTGTGTAAGCCCATCTGTCCAAACCCTTGAGAACACCCAGTCAAAATGTTATTCATGTTAGGACTTATCTCTCATTCTTTTATCTATCTAATCTAAAAACTATTACTTTTCTTGGATTTGAGTATGACCTCTCAGGTCCTAAAAGTTGTCATTAGTCATTGGCATTGGCTAAGAAGACAACTTTACCTGCATTTAACTCTTCCAGGAAAACCAGAACTGGGAGTGGCAGGGAGAGGAAAGCTGCATTATAGGGAGAAGATTTCTAATCTGTAAATGTTCACCAAGTCTTCACTCAATCCTAGACCCCTCAAATAGTCTGATGTTGGGAGTCATGGGTAAGAATGACATATAACACAGTTGCACAGAAATTCAATTTGGAAACTCTGCCTACAAACATTTCCTGAAGATAGCAGGAAATTAGAGAGAGTGCTCAAGGGCATGCCAATCTATCTCTTTTTTCCCACCAGAATTTAGAGAGTGATCACTTGGAACCCTCACTTATCCTCCAAACTGCTGGATCCGTGCTGTCCAGTAGAACCTCTGGTGACAATAGAGAGGAGGGCAGTCTTATTGCCTGGGCTGGTGGTCACACGTTGCAACCGATAGCTTGAAATGTGGCTACTGAAATCAAGAAACTGAATTTTAAATTTTAAATTTTCCTTAATATTACTTTAAATACAAAGAGTCCATGGTGCTAGTGACAACCATGTTGGGTAGTACAATTCAAGAATAGTGTTTCTAGATTTGTGGGGAGGAAGCTTATGGGGTTCTTACTTCAGAGAAGAACAAGACCAGAGTGAATAGGGCAGCAAACTCAAGGATCTAGGGTGTGGTTTTGGGATATGCTCAGGCCCACCAGATTAATCTGTCCTGTAGTAAATTCTACTGGGGTCACACATGATACCAGCCCTTTTGGAGCCTGGAGCCAGAGGAAACCTAAATCATTCTAAGAAATATATCCTCTGGAATTCATGACTGTCGTTGGCTGTAAGGAGGCCAAGGAGCATATACTGTAGTCATTGTTTTAGGAAACTTGGGGTTAGGAGGAGAAAAAATACCCTGCCTCTTCTCTTCTGTGCCCCAAAGCTCCAACTGCTGAGCCACTGGATGGGATTATGTAATATTCTAATCTGTGGTTACTGGGTGTGCCCTGGACTACACTTACCCATAAATAGAGATTTCAGGATAATCCTAGATCAATTCCCCCTTCTGTGAAGTGGGGTAGGAAGGAACATATTTCTGAGATCATTTTATTCATTCCCCTCCCTCACCTTATAAACGTAGAAATGAAACCAGAGAGGGAAGTGAAATTAGGGAACTGAGCACTCCAGAAAATGGAGAGGGTCTCAGGCAAAGCTACCACAGGGACCTCAGTTTCCTGACATACAGTCTGATCCTTTACCTCACACTGCTGCTAACGTGTTACACAACCCTTGGACCGGGGTTAGAAGTCCAGCTACACTCATTCATATGGAGCCCTGCCTGTGACCACCAGAGCCTGTCCACTCCAGGACTCACCTAAGCCTGAGGACTATGTTCCCACACTCATCTTTGGGAATATGTGTGTATTGAAGAGAGTCATATGCTAGGAAGAATAGCTTGCTTCATCTGCCTCTTTTGTGTGGTGGACAGCTTCCTTGAGGGGTTTCTGAATGAGTCGGGGGAGAGAGAAATCATATCTGCCTTTGGTCATACTTTTTTGGGAATTCTGCAGGCACGGCCCCATGAAGCCCTGCTTTCAGTCCCAAATAAAGAATTTAGAAGAGCGGGCACCTGGGTGGCTCAGTGGGTTAAGCCGCTGTCTTCGGCTCAGGTCATGATCTCGTGTCCTGGGATCGAGTCCCGCATCGGGCTCTCTGCTCGGCAGGGAGCCTGCTTTCTCCTCTCTCTCTCTCTGCCTGCCTCTCTGCCTACTTGCGATCCCTCTCTGTCAAATAAATAAATAAAATCTTTAAAAAAAAAAAAAAAAGAATTTAGAAGAGCAATATCCTCTGCCACCTACCGAAGTCCTGCCTAGGGAGAAACTTTCATACATTCATTCACTTAGCCAACATTTACCTGCTAGGTTCAGAGATGTTGCTGAGTACTAGGGAAGATGTCTCCTGGTTTAAGTCTACCGGTGCTAGATCCCCTGAGGGACAAAAATAAGAAAAAAATTTTTGCAGTGCATTGGCAAAGAGGGATAAAAGGCACGTGTTGGTCATTGACGGTGATTCTTACTCAGCCTTTGTCTTTCAGGCTCAGAGCAGCGTGGCTGCGAACATTCTGGGTTCTCTGTTTGCTCTTACGGGTTTTATTCTCCTCTCGGTCAACCTGGCTGCTTTGGATCCTGCCTTTTGGAAGTGCGAATTGAACAAAGAGGACAAAGCACCTGCAGGGGATTACTTTTACCATTATATGCACCCATATATTAAAAATGAATGTTTCATGGCCAAAACTACTCTGGCTGTAAGTATTTTTAGGCTGAGATAAAGGCGTTAAGCTCTAAGGTTACATACCAGTGATAGGGAATGGAAGAGTCAATGTCAAATCAAGTTGATGATGAAGAATGAAAACTTACTGTTGATAGAGTTTCTTTTTTTTTTTTTTTAAAGATTTTATTTATTTATTTGACAGAGAGAGATCACAAGTAGGCAGAGAGGCAGGCAGAGAGAGAGGAGGAAGCAGGCTCCCTGCCGAGCAGAGAGCCCGATGTGGGACTCAATCCCAGGACCCTGAGATCATGACCTGAGCCGAAGGCAGCAGCCCAACCCACTGAGCCACCCAGGCTCCCTTGTTGATAGAGTTTCTTAATAATCAAAGTAATTCTGTTGTTAGAGATATAAAATAGGAGTTTGTCCAACCAAAAATCTTGGCACATAGAATGGTAAATTAAGAAAGGCAAAGACACCAGGAAGACCTAAGTGGTCAAAAAGCATGGAAAGTATGTGTGCTGGGCTTTAACTCAGTCTGAGGGAACTCAGTGCTGGGCTAACTCACAGCACTGAGTTCTGATTAACAGGATTGATCGGGGAGAAGGCAATATCACTGTTGTTTGTGATAACTTATAGGGGTGGGATTTATTAAATTCGGAAATAAGGATGTAGGAAGGTGGAGAATGGGAACTGACTATGATTGTCATTATTGAAAAAAAGAAAAGAATGAAGTTTGGCTAATAGAAAAAATGTCTTCAGCTGAAGCATTAAAGAGTATGTGTATGGTCAGAAAACACTGAGAAAGACCCAGGCAACATATGAGTAAAGAGACTGCTGCCTATCTGTTGTCCCACAATCACAAAAGTGAGTTAGGTCAAGGCACGGTTGGAGGATGGCCAGATGCTAACAGCTGGTCAAGCACGCACTTGCACACGGCTCCTTGTGGACCTGGCCCCAGGCGCTTCTCTCCAGGTTCATGATATTACAATGAGAAAAGGTACATGCAAATGAGGTTGATAACAATTGGCATAAAGCAACACATGAAGTAGGCAGCCCCACCTTGGGAAAAATTCTGGAGAGAAAATTGGGAGGGATTTGTGGAATGGATAAAATATGAATTCATGAGGGATAATTTTGCTTTATAAATAAAGGAATTATACTGCACCTGCTTGCTGGGACAGTTTCTAATTAATGTAAACAAGTTGTACTTCCTCTTGAACTGTACATAAATGGGCTAGAGGTTTATGCAATCACATTTTCTCTCCTGTCCTATCAGGTTGCCTGATCTGCATGAAGGATGCCTCAGGACAGAAATGGTAGAACTTAGCCTTTTGGCATAGTATCTTTTTTGAGTTGGTGTGGATTGTTAGCAATGGAGGCCGATCTCTTTATGCTATGTTTATTGCCTTGATTTTTCTTTCTCTTACCGACATTAAGAAAGGCTAAGGAAGCTCATCCAGCCCATTCAAAATGTTGAATTTTACAAAGGGTTTGCACCACTGAGGTCAAACTTCATTGTTCTCAGGTGTCTCTGAGAAGGAAATATCATTGTGCACATTTGATAAATGTGGAGACTTCAGGTTCACACACTATGTCTCAGTGGGATAAGAAACGATGCACAAAGTGGGTTATGTGTAGCTGATGTAGTTCTGCTCATCTGCCTCTCAAGGGAATAAATAAGCAAAGGGATTAAATAAAAGCCAATCACTAGGCTAGGAACGAGCATTGTTGATGTTCTGCCTTCATCTTCTGAGGGTTGAGGCAGTCTTCACCTCTATGGTCAACACTGAATAAGGCATGAAGGTGTCAGTTGATTCAAGCACCACCAACCTTGTATTTCCTGAATTTCAGGGAACTCTGTCTGTGATGCTAATTTGCACGGTGCTGGAGCTCTGCCTGGCTGTGCTCGCTGCTGTGGTTTGGTGGAAAAAGGCTCACTCCAACTTCACTGGGGTGAGTGTGCTGGCCTGCCTCCCTAAGTCCTGCCAGGTGTATCTCAAGTTCTGGGTTGTGTTGAGCAATGTCAGCAAGACTGGCAGAAGGGTCAGCAGTCGTCAGTTACAAGATACACATAAGAGATGGCGACTTGATGGGGGTGGAAGACTGATAAGTAATGCAGATGGCAATTGAATAGCTGACTAGCTAAGTTATGGTTGAACCTGAAAAATTGTCTGGTTTATAGATGCAGAAATATGTAAATTAAATGACTTGCTCAGCATTGTGTATGAGTTTCTGCTCAGGCCCCCAGAACCTGGTTTGTGTCTTTATCAGACTGGAACACTTTCTACCACAGACCTAGTCTCTCTCACAGCCTTGACTTGATCAAGGGCATTTGCATACATGACTGGATTTGCTACATGTCCTTATGCTCTGGTTTCCCTTCTGTGATTTTTTAAATTTAATTTTATTTTATTTCTTTTCAGTGTTCCAGAATTCATTCTTTATGCACCATACTCAGTGCTCCATGCAATACGTGCCCTCCTTAATACCCACCACTAGGCTCACCCAACTCTCCAACCCCCTCCCCTCCAAAACCCTCAGTTTGTTTCTTAGAGTCCACAGTCTCTCATGATTCGTCTCCCCCTCCAATTTTCCCCAGCTCAGCTGTCCTCTCCATCTTCCAGTGTCCTCCATGATATTTGTTATGCTCCACAAATAAGTGAAACCATATGATAATTGACTCTCTCTGCTTGACCTATTTCACTCAGCATAATCTCTTCCAGTCCCATCCATGTTGATACAAAAGTTGGGTATTCATCCTTTTTGATGGAGACATAATACTCCATTGTATATATAAACCATATCTTCTTTATTCATTTGTCCACTGAAGGGCATCTTGGTTCTTTCCACAGTTTGGTGACCGTGGTCATTGCTGCTATAAACATTGGGGTACAGTTGGCCCTTCTTTTCACTACATCAGTATCTTTGGGGTAAATACCCAGTAGTGCAATTGCAGGGTCAGAGGGAAGCTCTATTTTTAATTTCTTGAGGAATCTCCACACTGTTTTCCAAAGTGGCTGCACCAACTTGCATTCCCACCAACAGTGTAAGAGGGTTCCCCTTTCTCCATATCCTCTCCAACACTTGTTGTTTCCTGTCTTGTTAATTTTGGCCATTCTAACTGGTATAAGGTGGTATCTTAATGTGGTTTTGACTTGACTTACCCTGATGGCTAGTGATGATGAACATTTTTTCATGTGTCTGTTCACCATTTGTATGTCTTCTTTGGAGAAATGTCTGTTCATGTCTTCTGCCCATTTTTTGATGTGGTTATCTGTTTTGCATGTGTTAAGTTTGACGAGTTCTTTATAGATCTTGGATATCAGCCCTTTGTCTGTACTGTCATTTGTGAATATCTTCTCATGTTCCATGGGTTGCCCCCTTCCTGTGATGTTAAAATTCTTTTCTCACTTAAAAGATACTTTTAAAAAAATAGTTGTTTCAAATTCTATGGGACAGAACTCTACCACCACCATGGACTTGTGGCTTCATTTCACTGAAATAAAAAGCATTAATTTATCCAGATTGTATTACAGAAAGCAGAATGACTATTGAGCCACACTTATTTAAAGAACTTAATAACATACTATATTCATCTTGTAATATATATGTATATACACACACACAAAGATGGAAGAAGTGACATTGATATTTATATCTAGATATAAATGTAGATACAAGTGTATATGTATAATATATATCTATTATATGTGTATGTATATATATGAAACTGAACCTGAGTGAAGTCTGAAGAACTAACATAAAGAACTAACATATTTTGTTTCCTTTAGAGTGTGCTTTTCTTGCCTCAGAGTTACAAGAATAAATCTGGCGTACCCTTGGCAAAATCCTTAAAGGCATCTTCTGACCCTGGATACGAAGAACTATTGACTTCTTAGGAGAAATATTCATCAGGAATTTGGTTTTATGATGCTATATAAAAACCAACCAAAGAAACTGAACTCAAGAAAGCAAATTTTGAATTCTCTGAAATGTAGGCTTTTATATAATGAACACCGAAAATATATGTCTTTTTTTTCTTGTTATTGAATATTTGTGTTCAATGGGGGTCTCTTCATTTGCCATTAGGCAAAGTGCAAATGTGTAAATTACAATGCCTAGACTGCCTAAACTGCAAAACAGAGATTTCCCAAGAAACTAGACAGAAATGTGATTCAGGGGTCATGGTGAAGTAAAGGAGACAACTCCTTCTTGTCCTCCTTAATTGTCAATGGGAGTTCACCCAGTAATGGTGGTGTTCAGACTCTTTCATGGTAGACACTAGTGTTGCATCACATGATTATCCTCGTTATAGCTTGCAAACAAGCCCCCCACAATTAAGTCTCAGGAGCTATGTGAGTAACTAGCTTCCAAATAAAATCTTTATTCAATTTCTATGATGTGTGTTTTTTCAACACCACCAAGCCATTAACTCAATCCTCACACTATCTATCTACCTGGAGATAGCATCAAACCCCACACAGGTTAAGGGCTCAGTGGCTACAGATGGAAGTTCTCAAGACCCCCTCCTTGGCTCAATTAATTTGTCAGAGTGGCTCACAGAACTCAGAGAACCATTTAACTTACTGGATTACCAGTTTAGTATAAGAGGATATAACTCTAGAATAGCCATAGGGAAAAGAAACAGAGGGCAAGGAATGGGAAGGGGTGTGGAGCACCACTGTCCCTGAATCTCCCTAGGTTTACCAAGAAGCTATCCCAATCCTATCCTTTTGGTGGTTTATTGAGACTTTGTTACACACGTAAGATTGATCAAATCATCATCCCCTGGTGATTAAACTCAGTTTTTAGCCCCTCTTCCCTTTCTAGATGTCGGGGGTGGGGGCTAGGTGGACTAAAAATTACAATCCTCTAATTGTAAGGTTGGTTCCTCTGCTTGGAGGGCTCCACAACCTAACCTTAGGTTCTCTGAGGTCTTTCCCAAAGTCAACTCATTAACATAAAAAAATACATCTTTGCTGTTCTTTCACTTAGGAAATTCCACAGATTTGTTCCAGGAACTGGAAGGAAGGATAAATATATATTTTTCTTATTAAAAATATCACAAAATCATCATTACATATTTTTGGAAACTCATTTTTTTTTCTTTTCCTTTTAAATACTGAGTAAGTCAACAGTGATAGATATAAACCTAAGCTTGAACTCTGTTCTCCCTCATCAGCTACTCAAACAAAACAAGCAAACAAAGGTTAACCAGAATATTTATGAAGAGATAGCCAGTTCATTTTTTTCTTGATTTCAAAAATAAGAAAGAACAATTGTTCGAGCATAAATGTTAAGCCCCCCCACCACACACACACACGTGCTCACATGCTGGTGTTGAAAGCTTCTAATTTTATACAAGCCCCATTTCTTTGAAAGATTTTCTCATATTTTCCCTGCCCTGACCCACTATGTCAGGGTCATACCCACTGTGTCAGATCTGAAGCTCAGTTTCCCCATTCTGTTTTTCATTCTGAGAGTAGGATGTTGGAGCTTTCAGCTCTTTCTTCAAATTCTCTCCCCTTTATCATCTCCCTTTCTTTTGCCCTGCTTCCCTATGCACACATTTTTACACCATTCCTCTCCTTTATTTGCTTATTATGGATATCGAATATTTATGGGGACTTTGGGGTTACCCGATCCTATGCTGGATGCCAGGCTTACAAAGATGAATAATATGGAATGTTGGCTTGGCTTCAGGGAATTCATAATCAACTGGGGAAAACAGATGACTTGTAAAGGTAGAGAAACACCATTCAGGGCACTACGAGCTATTTAAGCACAGAATAAAAAACCCTCTTCTCTGCCTGAAAGAATGTAGGGGATAAATGTGCATGTGTGTCTGTGAGAGAGAGAGAGAGAGAGAGAGAATGATTCCTTCTCTTGACAACACCCCAGTGGACACTCGAAGTGGGGCTGTCAAACACATGAGGCCACTGTCCTTCCACACACAGTTGACTCTGCCGTACCCTCATCTTGCCACCCCACCACTTCCATCATTCTAGTCTGGAGCTCCTCCTGGGTCTCTCCTGTTAGGGCTGTAATCGAAGGACTGAGACTGATACAAAGTGAAAGTCAAGCAAAGCTTTATTTCTCGCCAAGCATCGAGAATCAAACCGACCACTCAGGGCCGCCTCTTACAGAGAGGGCGACCCTTCCCTGCCTTAAAGACTAACTTTTAAAGGGCAAAGGCCATGTGGTTGGGCCTGGCCACACACAGATGCCCAATGAGATTGCAACACACAGAGAAAGCTGCATAGTCATGCTAGGTCACACACGGGTGACCAATTGAATCACAATTTACCTTATAGTAGATATTTGAACTAGCCTATCACCTTGGTCAGAATTGGCACCCAAAAGGGCCCAAAAGGCAGGGTCCACACTCCTTGGTAGCTAGGGAGATAGTATGCATGCCCCACTGATTGGATGTGTCCACCTGGCCTGACCCGCCCTTGTATTTGGGCTTTGTTACCTGGGACTGTTTTCCCCGACTTGCTTTTAAGTCCCCTGGGGGGCGGAGGGCAGGGTCAGTTTAAGTTTTACTGCATAAACGTCAAAATCACTGTTTAACCAGATGGAATCACTCTGGCTAAATAGGCCCTTACACTCCTAGCTTTGACTCCTTTCTCAGAAAAGGCAGCCAGCCCTTTAGGCAACCCTCAAAGTCAGTTCTCACCCTAGGTTCAACATAACTGCTAAGCACCCATGCCCCGTTGAGATATGAAGATGTATTGAAACGTGTGTGAAGTGCTTACCGTTATATCTATCTAGTACATAGAAGATGCTCAGTTAACGAGTTTTATTTTCTATTTTCTTCCACCCTTCCCCTAACTTCCCTACACCACTCTGATCCTCTAATCAATTTTAATCTCAATCCACCTCTAGGATTTGGAAACTGATTAATCTCATAAAACCCTTCATTTCTTCAAGAGAGTCCGTACACCTCTAAATAAGGAATCTTAGACGGCGGTAATTTATTTTCTCTTCCCTTTGCTACAAGGGAAGGTTTTAGAAGTAATGGCTTTTCAGAGCTTCCGCCACACGTGACTCTACTGACACCCAGTGGTGATAGAGAGAAAAAATTTTCCCCCTAAAGAAAAGGCAAGGCAGTGTATTAATTCGGTATCCCTGTAGGCAGCTAATCTGACAGCACGAAATCATACCCGCAAATTTGTCTGCACATGTCATTAGTGAGGTGGGGACACTACGCCTCTAGGAATTACTTATTATTTGCTTCTTCAAAAAGAAACAAACCATAACCATAAGGGTGCTGGAGGGGCTATGTTCATGTGAAATAAAATATACTTAATATGAAACATTATTAGAGAGAAAGAGGGGTATTTTGTAATGATAAAAGGGGCAACAGAGCAGGAAGAAACAAGAGTAAATGAATGTGTCCCCAAATATAGGAAGCACCACTGATTGAATTGAAAGGAGAATTCAGCAATATTGGGTTTCAATATTTTATCCTCAATCACTGATAAAAAAAAAAACTAGAAAGAAAAATCAAGAAGAAAATAAAAGACTTGAAAGCTACTAACCAACTTAACCTGATGCATATATTTTTAAAAACTTAACAAAATATAATATATATTAATAAAAATAATATTAATATAACATTATAGTATATAAACATAATCATAAATATATAAAACATTACAATATATAAAATATAGTATACTATTAAGACTCTCCACCCATTTTGTGAAAATGGATTTTGAGTGAAAATAGTGAAATCATTAAGTATCACTCCCAGAATTATGCTGTGTGGCAAAAGGACTTTTAAGGGTATAATTAATATTCTAGGAGTTGATTTGGGGTTAGTCAAAGACATTGTCTGAGCAGCCCCAACCTCATCACAAAAGCCACTTAAATCTGGGTCTAGAGATCAGGGACAAGGCAGCTGACATGTGAGAGACATGTGGCAGTGAATGGTAGATGGTCTCCAAGAGGCCCCTAGTTGACAGCCAAAAACAAATGGGACCTCATACCCAGTGTTGTTAGTAACTAAACTCTGTCAACACCCTGAATGAGCTTGGCATATGCTCCCATGCCCAAGATGATATGGTAGCTCTGGCCAACACTTGACTTTAGCCATTTGAGACCCTGGATGGAGAACCCCATCCTGTCATGCTCAACTCTGGACCCAAGGAAACTGTGAGATAACCCATTTGAATCATGTTAAGCCACAAAATTGGTAATATTGTATTGGTAATAATGTATTTACCTATTATTTTATATATATAATATAATATGTAAAATATATATTTATATATATAAAATATATATATAGATTATAGAAGATTCATAGGACCCAGTAGGACTATGTGTACAACTAGAATCTATTGGAGGGACAGGACATGATATCACAATAGCATACACACACACACACACACACATACATACATATGTAAATATATAATACCAATAATTTACCAATTATTAAAATATTGGTAATAATGTATTTTTCTACAGTGATAGAAAACAAATACCAATCACATGCTAGAACTTAAAAAACAATAAATTTTAAAAGATAGAAATACCACAAAGTAAGTTCTCTGAACAAAACAGAACTAAATGAGATATCAATAGCAGAACAACATTGTGGAATCCTCCACATAACTGTAAATTTAAATTACTCACTTCTCAATTGACAATGAATCAAAGAAATCAAAAAAAGAAATTGGAAAATATTTTAAAAATTTTTAAATTTAAAATATTTTTAAATATTTAAAGATATTTTAAAATTAAAATATTTTAAATTGAATAGAAAAGAAAGCATATCAGAATGTATGGGAGATGGCAAACCCTGGACCTAGAAGAAAATTTATAGCTTTAAGTCCTTATATCAGAAACAAAAATGTCTCAAATCAATAACCTAAGCCCCCTCCTACAAAACTAGAAAAAAAAGAAGGAGAGGAAACTAAATCCCAAGTAAGGAGAAATAAGGAAATAATTAAGTCTAGAGTGAAAAATCAAGGAACAGAAAACAGAAAAATAATAAAGAAAAATCAATGGAACCAAAAGTTGGTTCTTTGAAAATTCCAGCAAAACTGACGACACCATCTGCTAGGCAGACTAAGTGAAAATGAGAGAGAAGACACACATTATCAAAATCAGTCATGGAAGTGGAGACACCACCACCAACTCCACAAAAATTAAAAGCATTATAAGGGCATTAAATATAATTCCAGACGATTTCATGCCAGCAATTTATACAAGTAAATGAAATTATAAAATAGACATTAGTTACCCAAACCGATCCAAACAAATTAGAAAACATCAATATATGTATAACAAATGAAAACACTGAAATAATATTTGAATACTTTGCCACCGAGAAAAGCTCAAATATATCTATCAGCTAATTAAAGACAAAATTATAACAATCCATGACAAATTTCTTCACAAAAGAAAGGAGGGGGACACTCTCAACTCATTCCATTAGCCAGGATTACCCTGATACCAAAGCCAGACAAAACATTAGAAGGAAAGAAAGTTACATCTGCCATCTGCCATCTGCCATCTTCCTGAGGTCACAATGACAAAGTCAAATAAGAGGGCCGCTCTGGTGGGATGTCTGTTATCACCGTATCAGCCATAACCTAGGCAAGGGGCATCCCACTTGGGAGCTTGTGCGATAGTCTTTGTGGAACAATTCTGATGCCACTAGCTTCTACAGTGTTTCTGTGGCTTCAGTAGCCACTGACCATCATAAGGCGAAAGAGAGACAGCAAAGCAGGTGCCCTTTTTTGAGTGTAAAGGATGCATGTCTCCTTTAATCCATTGTAAGCTACATTCTCAAAAGCCTATAGATGAAGACAATTTATCAGTGTGGGTTGACTGGATTCCTTTGGCTGGCACTCCTCCTGTTGGCCAAAAAGGGAAAAACTCACTTTTGTTTTTGCTAAGCAGGAACACTAAAAACGAATTTTTAGCCGAATTTTGCAGTTTCTTACTCATTCATTTTGCTAGATCCTAAGGTCAAATTTCTATCATTTTCATATTATACCTGGAAGTTCTGTGATCAGTAACTGATTTTAAAGCCTGTGCTACTTCACGCCACAGTGGTTCAGTAACCACCTCTGTACCCCCTTTATCAAAAGCATCCTTTTTTTTTCTATAAATAAATCCCAAGCAATATTTTTAGTTAAAGATGAATCTTGGTCTTCAATGCAACGTCACTTCTAATGCCAATGTTCCAATGGAAAGAGTTAGTGTTTAATTTGTAAAGAAGAGTCATAGGACCCAGCAGGACTATGTGTGCAACTAGGATCTATTGGAGGGATAGGACATGATATCACAATAGCATTAAACTAAGGATATATGTTCCAGCTAAGAACTGCCTCGTAGTCCGTAATGCCAGGCTTGAGCTCCAGTTGTCTTCCCCTTTCCTCCGGAATGCATGTTCTGCTTTTGACAGCGAATCCCAACAGAATACCTCAGGACCAGGGAGCCCAGAATTGTAGTGGAGGTTGGACTTCTTATACCTGGCTTGTCCTGTGTGCATGTTATGCAACCAGCCCCAACAGCACACAATCTGTGGTCTCCTTGAAGCCACGTGCAAATCACCAGTCACACTGTTATCAGTCAACAATGCTGACAAGCTGGCACAAACCACCCAGAAACTCCTCAGACCCATGGTTACAAAGCAACTCAATGAGTCAATGTGTTCGTGTCTTGACCAAGGTCAGCGCCTTGCAGGCACTCCACCAAAAACAGCTCTGGGGATTATAGATGTGCTGAAATTAACCCTGACAACACAGGCAGGCGTTTTCATAGACTTGGTTTGAATAATCAGAGACTTGGTTTGACTAAGCCTTGTGATCTTCCATCCAGTTCTCAGCTTCCTTTTTTTTTTTTTTTTTTTTTAAGATTTATTTATTTGACAGAGAGAAATCACAAGTAGACAGAGAGGCAGCCAGAGAGAGAGAGAGAGGGAAGCAAGCTCCCTGCCGAGCAGAGAGCTCGATGCGGGACCCGATCCCAGGACCCTGAGATCATGACCTGAGCCGAAGGCAGCGGCTTAATCCACTGAGCCACCCAGGCGCCCCTCTCAGCTTCCTTTTAAAAAAAAAATTCTAAAATACATAAGTAGATCCTTGTGTCATGTAAGGACTGGAAGAAGAAATTCTGAATGCCATTGACTGTACTGCTCTCTGATGTTGGAGATAAGGGAAAGGAAACATTTTAAACCTTTCAAAAGTGTCCTCTCAGCAAGGAGAAAAAGCAGGTGGCAATGGGGAAGAGGCCAGGGTTTGAAGTTATCTTTTTGATAGCGGCACATTGAGGACATCACAAGAATGAGAACAGAACCATTAATGTACATGTCAGCCAGGGAGCTTGAGTCTAAATAATCCAATGAAAACAAACGTGATAGAATATGTATGGTCAGAAGAGTCCAGGAAGCTTTGTTTCTGAGCTTGGTAGATTGCTGACTATCTTCCAATACTATTAAGGCTTGCTTATCTCTACTGCCCATATATGTAAGTGGAAGCTGGAAATGAAGAAGTCTAGAGTAACAATTCTGCCATAACCATCCTTCTCTAGGACAGAAGGCAGTGGGGCAGCTGGGTGAAAGAGATGAAACACAAAGTTGCAAACCAGGATAGCTTGTTTAAAAGCCCAGCAGCCTAGGAGAGAGATCAAGGTAGGTGCAGAGCGTTTTCGGTTTCATATATTCTGGTAGCATTTGGCAATGATTCTGTGATGAGTCTGGGCTGGGGATACACAAAATCCTTCGACTGGGAGCAGATCCAGGTTTGCAGAGTGAGGACCCAGGGAGGGGAGCAGGGAGTAGGACATGCTTTCTCTGCCAACAAAGCGGTTGTTGTGTTGTATTTGGTTATTGTATTTTCTTGCTGTTATCTTTTTAGTAAGGATATACACACAGACAACACCGTTACGAATACTTCGCCTACTGCCCAGAGTCAATAGATCGCCTTTTGGCTTCATTTGCTTCAATGTCACATAATAAAAATAAATAAATCTTTGGAGGCATAGCTGAAGCCTTAGCCCTGAGACTTCAGTCCCTTTTCCCCTCTTCTGCACTCAGAGACAATCATTATCTTCCCCTTCTTATCCCTGTAAAAATTTTAACCACAAGCATATGCGCTCATACACAGGTTAGGGCAGTGTTTTATTTTGAAATTAGAGTTTTGGAAAATAAAGTTACCTTCTTCGCCAAAACGTGAGTATGCCATTTTCTTAAACTCTGAAATACACAGATAAAAGGAATTCACAGAGGCCATTGTACACTCCATGGTCAAAAGTGATTCAGGAAGTTCCTAGAGCAACGTGTGTTGTCCTTAATTCTATCTGTCCTTTTGCATCAGAATTCATGTTTTACCCGTAAAAGAATTACTTGTTTTTGTTTTAGAATTTCAGCAATATCTTCCTTTCATTGTTTATCATTAATTCATTTAAAAAGTAAAGGTTATTCTCCCACTAGATGCCAAATGATGGTCTAGATGCTAAACAAACAACAATAAAGAAAATCTTAAATTACTAGAATGTCACAGCCAGAAAAAGAAAAAAAAAACTGCCACTATGTTTTACATTTAGTTTGAAATATTTTGTAAATACTTGATTTAATCTTTAGGAAAGAAGTGTTTCAGTGAGGGTGTCCTAACCTGATAATCCAGGTATTTCTAGTGACGACGAAGACAGAGAAAACCTTCTTGGCACGAAATTTGGGCTGTGTAACACATGCTATATAATCCTTATGCTTTGATGCAGTAATCCTACAAAAGGAAATATTATAAATATTAATGTTAAATGGATATTTATTAAAGTAACAAAAATGTCACTTTAATATATGGCATCGTGAGAATGCTCAATAAATTATACCATTAGCCTTTTTATCAAATATTGTACAGATGTAAAAGTGATGATTAGAAGACACCTGGAAAGATTTTTAATATATAATGCTAAGTGTAAAAAATTTAGAGATAAGCATGCACATAAACCATAATTAAGCTCTCAAAAACCATTTATGTATATTTCAACAACTATTGAGATGGAATGGAAACAAATATCGTTAGTGGTGTGTAGTTAATCTAACTTTGCGTGAATTTCTCTGTATTTTTCAAAATCTTTTAATGTATTTATCACCTGGGTGGCTCAGTCAATGAGTTAATCTAACTTTGCGTGAATTTCTCTGTATTTTTCAAAATCTTTTAATGTATTTAGCACCTGGGTGGCTCAGTCAATGAAGCCTCCTACTCTTGATTTCAACTGAGCTCATGATCTCAGGGTCTTGGGATAGAGCCTCACGTCAGGTTTAAGATTCTCTCTTTCCCTCTTCCTCTGCCTCACCCACCACCATGGGCTCACTTGCTCTCTCTCTCTCTCTCAAAAGAAAAACAACAGTGTAGCTTTCAAAAGAAAAAAATAATAATTTGGGCTTAGAGGAAAAGCCAACAGAGTGAGATCCATTCTGTTCTATTCTAAAAATTGATCATATTGAAATTTTAGGCAATGATATGGGAGAATTAATAGAAACGCTTTATTTTTTTTTTTTAATTTTTTATTTTTTACAAACATATATTTTTATCCCCAGGGGTACAGGTCTGTGAATCACCAGGTTTACACACTTCACAGCACTCACCAAAGCACATACCCTCCCCAATGTCCATAATCCCACCCCCTTCTCCCAAACCCCCTCCCCCCAGCAACCCTCAGTTTGTTTTGTGAGATTAAGAGTCACTTATGGTTTGTCTCCCTCCCAATCCCATCTTGTTTCATTTATTCTTCTCCTACCCACTTAAGCCTCCATGTTGCATCACCACTTCCTCATATCAGGGAGATCATATGATAGTTGTCTTTCTCTGCTTGACTTATTTCGCTAAGCATGATACGCTCTAGTTCCATCCATGTTGTCGCAAATGGCAAGATTTCATTTCTTTTAATGGATGCATAGTATTCCATTGTGTATATATACCACATCTTCTTGATCCATTCATCTGTTGATGGACATCTAGGTTCTTTCCATAGTTTGGCTACTGTGGACATTGCTGCTATAAACATTCGGGTGCATGTGCCCCTTTGGATCACTACATTTGTATCTTTAGGGTAAATACCCAATAGTGCAATTGCTGGGTCATAGGGCAGTTCTATTTTCAACATTTTGAGGAACCTCCATGCTGTTTTCCAGAGTGGCTGCACCAGCTTGCATTCCCACCAACAGTGTAGGAGGGTTCCCCTTTCTCCACATCCTCGCCAGCATCTGTCATTTCCTGACTTGTTGATTTTAGCCATTCTGACTGGTGTGAGGTGATATCTCATTGTGGTTTTGATTTGTATTTCCCTGATGCCGAGTGATATGGAGCACTTTTAATAGAAACGCTTTAAATTGCTCTTTTTCTGAGGAGAAAAGAAATGAAGTGGAAACACTCCTCCAATTGCTGATTATTAAATAGCTCTGATGCATTATCTCAATAACATTACATCATGAAGTCCTTATGAGGTGAGATAAACACTGCTATTCCTCAATCACAACTAAAGAATAGAAACTTGGAGAATGGGGGCGCCTGGGTGGCTCAGCGGTTAAGCGACTGCCTTCAGCTGAGGTCATGATCCTGGAGTCCTGGGATCAAGTCCCACATCCAGCTCCCTGCCCCGTGGAGAGTCTGCTTCTCCCTCTGACCCTCCCACCTCTTGTGTTCTCTCTCATTCTCTCTCTTTCAAATAAATAAAATATTTTAAAAAGAAAGAAACTTGGAGAATGTACATGAATTTCCCGAAGCTCCAGAACAAATAACTAGGAGAGTTGAGATCTTTGTCAGGGTGTGCCTGACATTACCATATGCATCCTTTCAATCAGATTTCACCCTTTGCAAGGGTGAGCATCTTTGATTCCTGGGAGTGGCACCCCATTTACCTGTCCCTGCCTGTCTCCCCCTACTGTGCTCCAGAATTCCATAGTGCATTGATTCCATCCTGCAGGGCTCCAGAACCCAGGCTTCCAGACCTCCAGTAAGGGTTGCTTATCATCTCCTTCAGATAGATTTGTTGGGAGCCAAGGGAACAAGTTTTGCAGGTAATACCTTTTGCCAGTGTTTTCTCTTCCTATGAAATGCAATCCTTTCAGGGCACCTGGGTGGCTCAATCGTTAAGCATCTGCCTTGGGCTCAGGTCATGATCCCAGGGTACTGGGATTGAGCCCTGCATCAGGCTCTCTCCTCTGCAGAAAATCTGCTTCTCCCTCTCCCATTCCCCCTATTTGTGTTCCCTCTCTGGCTGTCTCCCTCTCTGTATCAAATAAATAAAATCTTTAAAAATATGTATAGGGGCGCCTGGGTGGCTCAGTGGTTAAGCTGCTGCCTTCGGCTCAGGTCATGATCCCAGGGTCCTAGGATCGAGCCCCGCATCGGGCTCTCTGCTCAGCAGGGAGCCTGCTTCCTCCTCTCTCTCTCTGCCTGCCTCTCTTCCTACTTACGATCTCTGTCTGTCAAATAAATAAATAAAATCTTAAAAAAAAAAATAAATAAAAATATGTATATAATCCTCTCAGTACTAGGAAGTGTGCAGCTGCTTTCTTCAAAACGCCTCCAGAAATGTGTGTAGCACTCTGCACCCTGAGCGTTGTGGGGCTTGATGAAGAATTCTGACTACGTGTGGTCTTTTACAGAATGAGAGATGTCATTGGTACCGGTGGGTTTGTTGAGGGCATTTCAACAAATGAAATTCAAAGCATGCACGTGGGACAAGCAGATGCAACTAATTCTGATGGACATCTACCCAGCAAGCTGCATAACTTCCTTAAAAAGAATCTGCAATCTCTGGGTGTAAGTTACCGTTAGTCCTGTAGAAATTGGGGGGGTGAGTATAAAAAATTAATGTGCTCTGTAATTTTATTTGGGATAAATTCTTTCATGCCAATTCATAAGATTAGGTAAGAAGTGAGTGAGGGCGGTATATTTGGGTGGACCATTAGGTCAAATGTTTTGGGATGAAGGTGTTTGGGGCTCCCAGAGATCAAATGGGATGTTTTTCCCAAATGTAATATCCCCATGATGTAATATCCATCAACAAGGCTTGATAAACCAATAGAATTTCTTTGGATTCTCTTCCAAGGATTATTTTCCAATTAAAGTGAAAAGATCACACGTGATTCATAGATGATCTTGAGATCTGAAGGAAAGATGTCTCTAATTGTAAAGAGTTTCTACTTCACCCCTATGTTCTGTTTTTCTTCCTCCAGGTAGCTCAGATAATGACTGGTCTGAAATGCTTCTTAGCTGGCATCATCGAGATTTTTTTCTACTGGTACATTAAGGACAGGGGTCTTTTATTCTGCTTTTATATTGGCTACCCATTCTGGGCTGGAGCGTCTGTGAGTATATCAATTAGAAATACTTTGGGAACCAAAGAAGTTATTTGGAAATTATAAATAAAGGGAAAATGTATTTAATTAGTTTATCCTCTCTTTTTATAGTCAACAGCTGAGATAGATTCATTTATTTATTTATTTAGCATAGCCACTGTATTGAGTAGATAGGGGATTTGTAGGAGAGAAGGTGACAAAAGTAGCCTCAGGACCAACTGCAAGTGTTTGGCCAAAATAAAAAAAATGCTCGAGTCCCATGCTCCCTCCTTTGAAAGGAGAGATCGTCCTTAACTGAGATGATCCAGGCGTACATTAGAACGCAAATGAACTTTCAGGTTGGAATATGTTTGGATAGATTAGAAGGGGGGTGTGTAGGGCAGATCATTCTTCCCATCCAACTTTGTCACAACTGATGGCATCTACATGGAGCCCTTGCCTCACCTTCTGTCCACATCAATATTCTTCCATCCATATGCCCAAAGTAGACTCAGATCCAACTTGATTCAGTTCAATGTTTTGTTCTTTAGGAATATTCTATCAGAATATACATATTGACTGGGTGAGATGTGGGGTTCAGGGTAGGTCATCCAGGGTGGTGGTAAGTGATGTGGATGGGAAAGAGTTCTCCCCCATGAATGTCTTCCCTGTCTTACAAACAGTTCATCATGTCTGGATCTTTGACCATCTCATGTACAAAAAAACAAACAAAATTTCTGGTGAGTATCATTTTCCCTTTTGCTATTTCATGAGTTAATAAGAGCAGTTGACTCTGACTCTCTACACAAAGCTAAACCAACACAAAATTTGGATTTTCCAGTCTATTTTATTGACTACCTTGCAACTTTTTCTTCAATGATCTATTAATTCTTTAGCATATGAGGCATATACTTAGCTTTTTTTAGGAGGAGAAAGTGTTCAACTGTATGAGTTTTAGCAAACACTTTTTTAAAAATCTGGTAAGAAGCAAAGTTAAGGGAGTCTTTACATACAGATCCCATCACAGTGGTTGAAGAGGTACATTTTGGAAGGGTAAAATGAGGAGGATGGTGCATATGTTTGTGCATTTGTATCAGGGAGCTTCTAATTCCAGGAGCTTCTAATTCAGGAGGACATATTAGAGATCACTCCTACCAGTGATATCAGAACAGACAGTTTCCCCACCATGTTGGCTCTGTCCATGACCTTTCATTTCAGGAGGACCAGGTATTTCCTTCTCTCCCATGTGTGAGGTGGTACCAGCATACCGCTCTGGTAAAGAGGCTGGGTTGCTTATGAAGGCTCACCTACACTAGCCCACGGAGTCAGGGTGTGACTCAAGGATACTGCCGAAGAGGCATCTAGATATACAAAGGCCCTAAGTACTTCTACTAAATGCATTATTCTCTTGCAGACTGGAGTGACTATTGGAGCTAACATCATCAGCACACTACTTTCAAGCACTGGGATAGTTCTTCTCTCAGTGAATTTAGTTGATCTATTCTTATCTGAATGCTCAGAGTTACGTGAGTGTTCACTGATTAAAACTTTTGTAAGTGTAAGTACTATTTTGTTGGATGGTCTTTTCACCTGTGATGCTTGCTTTCAGTTCTATTAGTCCTCAGAGACTAAAACCTACCATGAAGTTTCTCAAAGTTGAAAAGTAACAGAGGGAAAAAACAAACAAACAAGCAAACAAATGTAATCATGAATTTTGTTTAAAAAGGAAACAAAAACCTGATATTAGAATTGAAGAATTGTGTGAGTGTATCATTTGAAAAACATATACTCTTATCATTCCGAATTCTCTCTCTTCTCTGGGCACACTGATCTACGAACAGGCCCCCGCCCCGTCCCCACTGATCTATGAACAGTCTTTTATTGTTCATAGATCAGAGAAGAGAGACTTGATCTGGAACACGAATTGAAAATTAGCCTATGGGGGCACCTGGGTGGCTCAGTGGGTTAAGCCTCTGCCTTCAGCTCAGGTCATGATCTCAGGGTCCTGGGATCGAGCCCCGCATCATGCTCTCTGCTCAGCAGTGAGCCTGCTTCCTCCTCTCTCTGCCTGCCTCTCTGCGTACTTGTGATCTCTCTCTCTTTCTGTCAAATAAATAACTAAAATTTTTTTTAAAAAAAAAAGAATATTAGCCTATGGATTAGAATTAGTTAAAGTAGACATTTAAATTATAGTTAAAATTATATAAAATTTGGGAGCTGGTCTGCGTCCTTTTAATGTTAATGTTAATGTTAATTTAAAAGGCAAGTGGAATGTTGATAAATCCATTTTTTCTGCAAGTAAAGTTGAATCTCATGACCTTTGTGTATGTGCGTGTATGCCTGTGCATACATGGATGCGGGTATGTGAGAGAGAGAGAGAGAAACAGACAGACAGACAGAAATCCTGGCCTGTTCATAGTCAGTGTTTGTCTAATAAATGGGACAAAATGGCTGAAGTAGCAGTAATTCACTCTAGAATGTGAAGGGAGTTTTTTTTGCAGAACTTTGCCATTTAGAACTCCCATAACTCACATTTGTTTCTGTAGGAGTTCATGTCTGGTGCTCACTGAAGCAAGGTTTGTGTCAGATCCAGGCTTCTGTCTGAAGAGAATGTGCATATCCTGGATTGGGAGCACATTGTTCTGCAAAATATCCACTAACTCTTGCCCCTGGGCAACCAGGGGGAGCAGAGCACAGGCTAAAGCTAAGTAGGAAAATCTAAGCTCCTGCTCCTCTTCTCTTCCGTAGGTTATCGTGATCTTTCAAATGATAGTGACTTGTGTGCAAATGTTTATTTCCTTCTCGCTCTGTGGGCTCACTTACACTGTGCACGGCAATGAGATCAGCTGGGTGAGTAACCTTTTTTTATTGGGAAAATGAGGGAGCATTTAAAGCATTTCAGAGAATCATAGGTGCGAACTGTTAACTTCCATCTCTGGCTGAATCGAGATGGCAAAACCACCACCACAATCACCTTCAAAAGCCCTCTTACTGGGAAGACAGGGAGCTGGTGAATTTAGACAACCGTGGCTCTGTGTTACAGTCACCAGACAACCTATCTCTACCTATTTCTTTATAGAAACATTTCATTCCTCATGACTTACACAGTTTCCCTCATTCCCTCAAACATTACACATTCATTTCTTATTCATTCATCCAAAATATACTGAACATGTATTTATATTCACTGGGTTGTGAGATAAGGAAACAGGGGCTTTATCCATGTCTTCAACTAGTGAAAATCACATAGATACAGTAAATACTTAACGGAAGATGTCGCAGTGAAGTAAGAGATGCAGTAACTCTGGGAACACATAATTTAAATAGTAATTCCACACCTCGTGATTGTCCATGTTATCCCATCAATCATCTACATGCCAACATGTTCTTGTGCTCATGCCTACATATTCATATGTGTATATCTCTCACATAGCCACATGTCATCGATTCTGAAAGCCCTCAAAAATGATTGGCCTTGTGACCCCCCCCACCAAATTTATCATACCAATATTTCTGTTTCCATGTCCCTAGGATGAAAGAGAGAGGGGCATAGCTCTCTGTGTTCATGGATAGCATTTTTAAAAGATCCTATTTATTTGAGAGAAAGAGCATAGGGGTGGGGAGGAATGGAAGGAGAGGGAGAAGCAGACTCCCCGCTGATCAGGGAGCCCCACAAGGGGCTCAATTCCAGAACCCTGAGATCACAACCTGAGCTAAAGGCAGACGCTTTCCCGACTGAGCCACCCAAGTACTCCTTCACGGACAACATTTTATTATTTTTTTGGAATGGCCCTCTCTCTTTCTCCTCCTCAAACTCCTGTAGATTCTGGCATGGATTGTTGACTACATAAATACCCAACAAGATCAATGAAAAATGTATTTTACTGTGGTTCCAGATATGGCTGGAATTGCTCTATCTCTGCCTCGGCTGTCGTGAATACCTCGGCTGGCCAGGGTGTCTCAGCTGGGGCACTACTGACATTTGGGAATGGATAATTACTTGTTGTGGGGGTGGTGGGGATGATCTGTGCAAAGTAAGGTGTTTAACACCATCCCTGCTTCGATCCCTTAGAGGTCAACAATGTCTCCCACCCCCAATTTTGACAACCAAAATGTCTTCAGACATAGCTAAATATCCCCTGCCTGGGTTGGGGGTGGGGTGGGAGTAGGAGTACCACCAGCTGAGAGTCAGTGACCTACCTAGAGCATTGCAGGGATAAATTGACAAGATCAGACAAAATCACTGAAAATTGAGGTGAAATAATTGTAAATGTTATGATGTCATATTTCTAGATTTCTGCACTAAGTTGCTTGATCAGATCACATTCTGAAGATCCTTATCAAGATTTATTGACTCAACCTGAAATTTATGAAGACTTAGTGCTGCAAGATATAGATCCTGTTCACTCTGATCTGTGAGACACCATCATAATCATCTTTACCATACCGGGGCATCTTGGATACATGATGGCAACCAAAGACAGATTTTCTGTTAGGATCTCCTACAAATACCCTCCTTCCCACAGATTTCATCATGCAATTTCTCTCTCTCTCTCTCTCTCTCTCTCTCACACACACACACACACACACACAATTATCAGTATATGTGCTTTATTTTATAGTTGACCAGCAAGTATTAGTACAAGCACTCCATAGATGAATAGACCTTTTTTTTTTCTCATTTGGATAATCTATTACCATTTTTAAGCAAATATTAGTTCTTGGGTCTCACAGAGTAATTTGTTGTTACCCACTTGCTTCTTCCTAGAAACCGTACTTCCTTCTTGCTTGACAATTGATTCAAGTGAAAAATCTTTATACAAATAGTTTGGATAAGTAGTGGCATACTGTTCGGCATTGGGTCCAATCTAAGTTCCTTTGACTGCTGAATGTAGCAGCTCTTCCTTGCTTGTGTTAAGGTGAACATGAGAAAATAAAATAAGATACAAAGTGTAAATGACCACACTCTGATGTATGACATACAATAAAAATCTAAAGCAACTTCATTATTAACTGAACGCCAATTTAATCACCCTACCACTCAATGATTTTTTTAAAAGTAGTGTTGCTTTCTTCTTGGTGACTGTGTATCGCAGCATTTTAAAATTTTTTCATAAGGTGCTATCTAGGGTTTGGTTTCTCAAAGCAGGTTTTGAGATTAAGATTTGAGAGTGTGTTTTTTAAGAAAACAGAGACCACTGACTGGGAGAAAATATCTATAAAGCATATATTTGATAATAGTCATGTATCCAGAATACATAGAGAATGCTCAGAACTCAGTAACAGGGGCACCTGAGTGGATCAGTCATTTTAAGGAACTGCCTTCTGCCCAGGTCATGATCCCAGGGACCTGGGATCCAGCTCCGCATCAGGCTCCTGCTCAGCAGGGAACCTGCTTTTCCCTCTCCTACTCTCCCTGCTTGTGTTCCCTCTTTCACTGTCTCTCTCTCTGTGTCAAATAAATAAATAAAATCTTAAAAAAAAAACAAAACTCAGCAACAAAATACCAAACAACCTGAGTAATAATATGTGTGCAAAATAATTGAACAGACACTTCACCAGTGAGGGCATGGAGATTACAAATAAACACAAGATACTTGGTATCATTAATTGTTAGGAAATGCAAATTAAAACCATAATGAAATTCTTCTATACTTCTGTTGGAATGGATAAAATGAAAAAGACTGATCATAACAAGTATTAACAAGAACAGGGAGAATAGAAACTCCCATACACGGTTGGTGGGGATGTGAAATGATCCAATTACACTGGAAAACATTCTGGCAATTTCTTAAAAATTTAAACACCTGCTAATCACCCAGACATTCTGTTCTGGGTAGATACCCAAGAGAAATAAAGGTATATGGGGGGTTTTTTTGTATTGTTTTTTGTTCTTTTTTGAAGATTTTATTTATTTATTTGAGAGATAGAGAGACAGAGTGAGAGAGCATGAGAGGGGAGGTCAGAGGGAGAAGCAGACTCCCCATGGAGCTGGGAGCTGATGTGGGACTCGATCCCAGGACTCTGGGATCATGACTTGAACCGAAGGCAGCTGCTTAACCGACTGAGCCACCCAGGCGCCCCCAAAGGCATATGCTTGTACACAAATGTCAATAGCTGCTTTATTTGTAATCGCCCCAACTGGAAACACTTTCAGTGTCTGTTAACAAGTAAGTGGATAAACAGATTGCGGCATATCCAAACAGTGAAATCCTACCACGGAACAATTAAAAAGGAATGAACTGTCCACAGACAATGCAACATGCGTGAATTTCAATTTAATTATGCTGAGTGAAAGAAGACAGACAGAAAAGTTACCAGATGTATGAATCCATTTATATAAAGTTTCAAAATGGCAAACTAATCTGGAGCTTAGTTAGAAGTTGCTCTTGGATTTGCTCTGAGACAGGATATGAAAGGAGAAATCAGTTGACCTCTTCCCAGATGGTGGCCCTTCATCCTCCTGGGGGAGTCCAAGCATCTGAAGTCATGCCCATGTGCTCACACAGGGATGTACGGCTCTGACATCACTGTGCCAACCTGGTATAAGAACCACCCAGGCATTGCTCAGAGCTGTCCCTCTCCTTTCTCCAAGTATGAATTCCTAGGTTTTGTCAGGTCAACCTCTCCCTTTCTCTTGAACCCCCAATCTTGCCTCAGCTCTCATACTGAGGATTTTGCATTCTTGTCTGGCATGCTTCTTCCACACCCAGACTCAGCTTCTGATGTGGACCTGCTCATGCTATCCGGTGACCAAAGTCATTAGCTAAGCTAGAGGAATGTTTTGTTTTGTTTTGTTTTGTTTTGTTTTGTTTGTTTGTTTGTTTTGAGCAGAAATTCTGGATGCAAACAAAAGACCTGGGTTAGGGAAGATCCAGGTTAATACAATAATTTCTAATTTGGGGGCATCTGGGTGACTCGGTCAGTTAAGCAACCGACTCTTGATTTCAGCTCAGGTCCTGATCTCAATGTCAGGCTCTGTGCTGAGCATGGACCCTGCTTGAGATGTTCTCTTTCCCTCTCCCTCTCCCTCTGCACCTCCCCCACTACAAAAATAATTTCTAATTCTTTCACTACATCTGTTTTAAGATTTATGAACAGAAAGCTCTGGCTTCTGTTCCCACCACACAATGTGGTCTTTAGGTTCTGTGTCTAGGCAGGGCCCCTCCTACCTCTTCTGAACTGCCATTCGCAAGGCTACACCACCACAGACCCTTCCATCTCGATAACAAGGGGCGATGAGGACCGTGAAACCTGCCTTCCATGATGGTGGCTTCTGGACTGTGTCACTTGTTTCAGCTGGAGAATCACCCTCAGCGGATTCCTAAACTAAAACCCTTGCTTCACATTTGGCTCAAGGACCTACGCAGTTCCCGATGCTTCCACCATGACTTTTCCAAGACATTGCCTTTCCTAACCCTTGCATGCCCCAGGCTTTGAGAAGCATTTTCTCCCCATGTCTCTGTCCAGAGGCAGTATATCGTGTTAGAACGCCTTGTACTTTGTGTGCCTCTAAATTCGTCTTCTTCATAGAAGCACCTTTTAATTGGTGCTTGAGTTGCGCCTGTCCGTCTCTGAAAAGGAGGCTAGAAGGTTGTGTTCATCAGAAAGCCTTCCCCTAGAGACTGAACATCAACCTCTCTCCAGCGTATTTCTTCAGGAAACTGTAAATGCCAATCAGCCTATCTACAACCAATGTACTCTTTAGAAATGCACAGTCATAATATTTGAGTAGGACTTTTGAGCCTCTGTACACACCTCGGAGTTTCAAGGTCAGTCAGTCTGCCCTATTCTACTTTCTTTTCAGTGCACGTTACTCCCTAATGCCTTCCCAGACCCAAAACTGCCTGTTTGAATTACAAGCTCACCAGTGCTTTGAGAGACACAGACGACTCTCCTGAGCTTCAGGATAGAATAATTTCTACTCCTTAATTTGTAAAAGCCTACTTGGGAACTCTTTTCATCCTGCCGTAGCTGATACCCTACTGTCTTTGTTGGCATGGTGAGTTCGTTTCTGTACTGAGAAATTCTTCCTACATGTTACCTGTTATGGGTAAGGCTGTGTCAACTGGGCTAGGCCGCAGTATGCAAATATTTGGTCAAACCATTCTTTTAGTTGCCTCTGTGAAGGTATTTTTTAGATGAGTTTAACATTTAAATTAGGAGGCTTGAGTAGAGCTGAAAAACCCTCCATTATCTTACCCTGCAGATTTTGTATTTGCCAGCCTCCATAATTACGTGAGTCCATTCTTTAAAATAAACAACTCTTGGGGCACCTGGGTGGCTCAGTGGGTTAAGCCTCTGCCTTTGGCTCAAGTCATGATCCCAGGGTCCTGGGATTGAGCCCCGCATCGGACTCTGCTCGGCAGGGAGCCTGCTTCCTCCTCTCTTTCTGCCTGACTCTCTGCCTACTTGTGATCTCTCTCTGTCAAATAAATAAATAAAATATTTTAAAAATAAAATAAAATAAACAACTCTTCCTACTCTTTTGTTAGTTAGATACACAGCTAGGTATAGATATAGTTATAAATATCTCCTATTGGTTCTTTTATAGTTTACAGATGTAACTATCCATCAAGGGACCATGCTCTTACGAGCTAGATGACTGTCAAGGTAGAAACCCCACAAGGCCCCTCTACAGGACCGCAAAAAGGTAAGTCCATCCTCCATGCCCCTGCAAGAAGTTTCTATCTGTGCGCATCATTCTGTGACCCAAGATATTAGGTTTTTTTGTTTGTTTGTTATTGTTTTTTTTTATTTTCAGCATAACAGTATTCATTGTTTTTGCACCACACCCAGTGCTCCATGCAATCCATGCCCTCTATAATACCCACCACCTGGTTCCCGCAACCTCCCACCCCCCCCACCCCGCCCCTTCAAAACCCTCAGATTGTTTTTCAGAGTCCATAGTCTCTCATGGTTCACCTCCCCTTCCAATTTCCCCCAACTCCCTTCTCCTCTCTAACTCCCCATGTCCTCCATGCTATTTGTTATGCTCCACAAATAAGTGAAACCATATGATATTGACTCTCTCTGCTTGACTTATTTCACCAAGATATTACTTTTTTAATTTTTTTATTTTTTATAAACATATATTTTTATCCCCAGAGGTACAGGTCTGTGAATCGCCAGGTTTACACACTTCACAGCACTCACCAAAGCACATACCCTCCCCAATGTCCATAATCCCACCCCCTTCTCCCAAACCCCTTCCCCCCAGCAACCCTCAGTTTGTTTTGTGTGATTAAGAGTCACTTATGGTTTGTCTCCCTCCCAATCCCATCTTGTTTCATTTATTCTTCTCCTACCCACTTAAGCCCCCATGTTGCATCACCACTTCCTCATATCAGGGAGATCATCAATTGCACTATTGGGTATTTACCCTAAAGATACAAATGTAGTGATCCAAAGGGGCAAGTGCACCCGAATGTTTATAGCAGCAATGTCCACAATAGCCAAACTATGGAAAGAACCTAGATGTCCATCAACAGATGAATGGATCAAGAAGATGTGGTATACATACACAATGGAATACTATGCAGCCATCAAAAGAAATGAAATCTTGCCATTTGCGACAACATGGATGGAACTAGAGCGTATCATGCTTAGTGAAATAAGTCACCAAGATATTACTTTTATTTCCTTTTCCGTGGCCCTGACTTAGCAGCAAGGACTGAGATTTGAGAGATATCCAGTAAATATTACTTATCGTCCTTCACCATGTTTCTCACCTTTTAGAAAATGAGAGAGTAAAACAGAAGATCAGTAAGTCTGATATTGGCCGATGTAGCTTATAACTGGTGGCTTCTAGATTTCCCAAGAGTGGGTCTCAGAATGACACAACCATGCAAAGTCATGGCAAGGCAGGACCCACACAAGGTTAGCCACTGTCATGTACTACATTTGTAAGCTTTGTAGTCAGCTTACTCTTCCAGAGGGAGCAGTGACTGGCTACATTACGCTTGGTTCCTCTTTGGAACGTACCACACCGCCTCTTCCTTTCTGCGGAAGCAGATGGCGATGGATAAGACAGACGCGCTGGTGGAGCTCCCTCCCCATGGAAGGAAACACTGTAGAAGAGAAAGCAACCCTCCAGCCATAGCACACCCCCTGGTAGCTACCCCTATTCTGTAGATGGGTAATTCAGGATTAGCAAAGACAAGATCTGCTGTAGGTCACACCACTCATATGGAGTTCGGCCATGGTTTAAACCTGACTCTGTTGTGGGGGAGTCAGTTCATGCACTGTTCCTCAACGGCAATGCTCGTTTTTCATAGGAAGTAGAGAGCCCCCTTCCACAGGCTTTATCCCAACGAAATGTGAACAGAACCATTTAAGGAGGTCGTATTGCAAATGCCACATTCATTCTCATAAAGATCACGGGCTGGTGATTTCAAGAAAAAGATTCTCAGGGCACCTAGGTGGCTCAGTCAGTTATGTGTCTGCCTTCAGCTCAGGTCATGATCCCAAGGTCCTGAGGTCAAGCCTCATGTCAGTCTCCCTGTCCAGCAGGAAGCCTCCGTCTCCCTCTCCTCCCTGCTCCCGCTCTCTGTCGCTCTCGCTGCCTCTCTCTCTCAAATAAATAAATAATATCTTTAAAAAAAAAAAGTTAAAGAGAAAGATTCTTGTAGCTGGATTAACCAAAGAAAATGGAAACAAAACAGAAAAGAAAAATAACGAAGAAAGCTCAAATGTTAATGGGTTAGGCCTAATTACCATTTTCAGAAATAATCAGAATCCCTTCTCCCCTTGGTCTGAGAATCTTCCAGTGATGATAGACCATAGACTCCATTACTCTACTTCCTCTGACGGGCATGTCCTTCTTTGGTCCCCTTAGCACCCTTCCTTTTCTTCACTTCAAAATAGACTCATTGAGGTTGCCACATGGGGGTTCTGGTTCATTCATGTTCATTGCCTTATAATGTCGCTGGACACATACATACTGCCCTCTCTCTCTCTCCTTCTAGGCGTGCGCGTGCACACGAGCGTGCGTGAGTGTGTGTGTGTGTTATCCATTACTTTCAGTGGGATGTTTGCATTATTTCAATTGTATGCTGTCGCCATCCTTGCTTTAAAATACCCTTCAGTGGGGCTCCTGGGTGGCTCAGTAGTTTAAGCAACCGATTCTTGATTTCAGCTCAGGTCAGGATCTCATGATCATGAGATGAAGCCCCCCACTGAGCTCTGTGCTCAGTGTAGAGTCTGCTTCAGATTCTCTCTCCCTCTTCCTCCAGTTTGCAATCTCTCCTCTCTCTTAAATAAATAAATAAAACCTTTAAAAAAAATACCTTTTGGTGCCTGAGTCCTAGTCTACATGTGTACAAGTATACCTCCATTCGGGGTGTGGAGGGGGGAGTAGCTGGATGGCTCAGTTGGCCAAGCATCTGCCTTCTGCTCAGGTCATGATTCTGGAGTCCCAAGATCCAGCCCCACATTGATCTCCCTGCTCAGCAGGGACCCTACACTCTCTTGTCCTTTTCTTTCTCTGTCTCTTTCCCTCTCAAATAAATAAACAAAATCTTAAAAACAAAACAAAACAAGTATACCCTTGGGTCTGTAGCTAGGAGAGCAAGAACTGGTTCTTAGAAAAGCATGGTATGTAACTTTATGAGAAAATTTAAAATTGTTATCTGGAATGTTTTTTTAAAATCAAACATCTCCCTCAAAATAAGAGTATATGTTCACATTCATCGACATCTTAGCCATCAGCTGGTGTCATCAGGTTTCCTAGATGGCAGGAAGTTGTGCCCCCACTATGGACCTAATTTACATTTCCCTGAAGACTGATAAGGTGGATTTTCTTGTGCTTCTTTGTTATCTGCATATTCTCTTCTATGATGTCCCTGTTAATATTTTTTTGCCCCTTTCTATGTCTTTTTTAAAAAGTTGATTTGTTGCAGTCTGTAAAGATTCTGCACAATAGGGGTGCCTGGGTGGCTCAGTCAGTTAAGAATCTGCCTTCAGTTCAGTTCATGATCCCAGGGTCCTGGGACTGAGTCCCACATTGGGCTCCCTGCTCAGCAGAGAGCCTGCTTCTCCCTCTCCCTCTACCCTTCCTCTTGCTCATGCTCTCTCTCACTTTCTCTTTCTCAAACTGATAAAATATTTTTTTAAAAGATGCTACACATTAATCCTATTGATGTTTTTTGTATTGCAATTATGCCTTAGAAAGTTACTTCTTGATTTTTCACTCTCTTTTTGATTCTTTTTAATTGAAGAATTAATTTTGCACCTACTGTCATGAAACATACTTTCAGGCAAGTTCTATTCATCTTGCTTGAGAAATTTTTCTGTGCTTCAACATAGTAATACATCATTCTACACTGCCTTCTAGACTTTATAATGATTTTCTTTCCTAAATCCATTATTCATACGGAAGTGCCTTTTATATGATGTGAGTTATGAGTCCAATTTTACCTTTCTCCCTCTTAATTTCACTTAAGATTTTATGATTTTAATGATTATGTTTTCCACCCGTCTATATTTATATCATCTGTCATTTATTAACTGGAAGAAAAACCAGTGGCTCCTCAAACAGGATGAATGAGGATTGCTGCTTACATCTGACTTTAAAATGGGGAGGAAGCACCTGGGTGGCTCATGAGTTGAGCACCTGACTCTTGATTTTGGCTGACCTCATGATCTCAGGGTTGTGAAATCGAGCCCCAGCATGGAGCCTGCACAAGATTCGCTCTCCCTTTGCCCCTCCCGCACTCAATTGGCATTTCCTCACTCTCTAAAAATAAATAAATAAATAAATAAATAAATAAATAAATAAATCGTAATAAATATCTAATTAAATTATTACATTTAATTATATTTAATTATAGAAAATATTATGTGTTAAATTAAATTAAATAAATAAATAAGTGCTATATATTTGGTTAATGAAACACAATTAATTCATTCATTAAGATGAAAATAAGGAGAGTCTCCTGAATTGTCTCTTGGGCCCAGTATAATCACATCCCCTGACACCAGCAAAGCCAGCAATGGTGGGTCAGCCCCTTGTCCCACTGGATCTCTGACTCTTCTTTCATTGTCGTATCACCTCCATGTCCACAACCAGGAAAAGTTCTCTACTTTTAAGAACCCATATGATTATATTGGGCCAGAGAGACAAGCCAGGATTCGCAATCTTAATTCTTTCTGCGATGTTTGACTCCCATTTGCCAAGTAATATATGCAATGGTTCTAGGAATCCGGATCTAAAAGCTTTATGGGGCTATTCTGAATCCCAAAATGCCTGTATCTGAGAGGGGTATCAAGGAACTCAGGAAGAAAAATATAAGTAATATTTTGCTTGACCTTGACTAAGAATTTATTGGCAGTAGAAATGTCCTGAATCTTCAGCCGGGGGGCAGAATCAAAAAAAAAAAAATAATAAGGACCCACAGAGCTGTTAGAATAGGAAATAATCAACGTGCATGTCTTTGTCTCCTGTGAAAGATTTGGCACAGCGTGGACTGATACGAGAAAATCTGAATCAAACAATTTATTTCTATTTATGCAGATTCAGGGACCATAGAATGAACTGTCTTATGATTCCTTGAAAAGTTGGTCAATGGCATGGTGGGCAATCAAAAGAGAATTCCTCATCAGCAATTAAAATAAATCTTTATTTATTTTTTTGTTTGTATTGTTTTTTAAAATTTTATTTTGAATTCAACTAATTAACATATATATTCTTTAATTTATTTTCAGCATAACAGTATTCATTATTTTTGCACCACACCCAGTGCTCCATACAATCCGTGCCCTCTCTAATACCCACCACCTGGTACCCCGACCTCCCACGCCCCCGCCACTTCAAACGCCTCAGATTGTTTTTCAGAGTCCATGGTCTCTCATGGTTCACCTCCTCTTCCAATTTCCCCCAACTCCCTTCTCCTTTATTATACTGTTTTTCTACCCACAGGTGGATCCCAGGTATATAAACTTAAGGACAGTCAGGCAAGTGTATTCTCACAGTCTTGGTTGTATGTGGTAAATAGCCAAACAAGGGAGAATTAATAGGTCAAACTGATTGGAAATGCCAAACCACCGTGATCTACTAAAATGTGACCTCATCATACACATGTTCAGGAGAAACTACTGAGGGGTTGTTGTCATTATTCGGTAAGAAAACCACCACCTGTGGAAAAATCAGAACATTGAATCCTTATAGTCTACAGTTAGGGGGAAGTTGTTCCACATGCTTAGGAACAATATGGTCTCTCAACACTTTCCTTCAGAATCCTGATACCTGGTGGGTCTATGTTCTCATTCTTGCTTTAACCCTCCTTTCCTTCAACAATACCAGAAACGACCTGCATATCAGAAAAAAGGACTCTTCAGGGTCTAGGGACAGTTCTTTGGCTGAGTATGGTTGGCCATTTCCCTCGCTGTCCACCTGTGCTATCTCCTTCAAAGATGATAAAGATTTATATATGAAACAACATTTTCCCACTTTCTCTTCCTAATACCTCCCAACTAAAAGAGGACACACACACACGCGCGCGCGCGCGCGCACACACGGAGGCAGAGAGAGAGAGAGAGAGAGAGACAACCCAAAAAGACCCAGAGCACTCACCTTGTTGACAGAACAGGCCACTTTGCATGCATAGATAGAGAGAGACAAAGCGATGCAGCCTTCTGCCAGAGAAAGGAACACCATGCCAGTCAGCATTCCCTGCAAAACAGATGGAAAATCCCCACAAGTTATAGAAGACAGAAAAGCAGGAGTTGTAAGAGGAGAGAATCGGGCAGAAGTTGTTGGCCAAATTTCACATCTGGTGGATTCCTGAATTTTCTCCCAATTCACATATACTAAATGGACAACTTGAAAATGGATCATTAGAATTCTCCTCTTTTCCTCACAGGCTCAAGAACATCGGGTAAGTCCAGGCAAGTCCATACCGATTTTCGTTTGTTTGCCTGACTCGGCCCCACGTCTCATGACCAGGGTTGACTTCTTGCCTTACACGTCTCCTTCGGTCTCTCAGCAATTGTTTCTTAGAACAGCCTGCCTCGAACCCCCTGAACTTCTCCCCCTCTCTGGCTGCACATGCATTTAAGAATACGAATGCACACTCCCCCCCCCCCCCCACTGCAGCTGGTTGTTCAGAATCTCTGAACATCACAGAGCACCCAGAATACCAGATAGTTTTTTAAAATCATGAGAAAAGTGTCCCTCAGAGAACTGAGTTCTCGCAGAATTTTCCGCTCACTGACCACACATCAGGGATTTCAGACATGAATGGTATTGAAAAGCTAACTTTTTTGGTCAGTGCTCCTGGCAAGACACAAAGGCCTAGATCCCTTTGCCTTCAGGAGGGAGTCCAGCATCTACATAACCAGTGGCTGGGGTCAGTTCTGTGGTGAGAATTTATGGAGGAAAATTCAGACAAGACCAGTTTACAGATTTCCATTAAAAGAACAGGATATACTTACTATAAATAAACTTCCATAGGAAAACCCCCATATCACACCTCTATATATTAATATTTCTTTTAAAATTGTCATAATTGTGCCAAGCACTGCTACAATAGCACTGACGGTATTCAATCCCAGGCTGCATTGGATCTGAAAAGAATGAGAGAGAGAAGTTGTTGCAAACCCTTCTCCTGCTCTTTCTGTGTTCGACTTGTCAGTCAGGACCATTCAGCTGCGCTGAGCTGAGTATGGGAATTGGCTTAGGGATCTTCCCCAGTCTAGGAATAAGGATGGGCCCCTCGCACACAGTTTTGGCTGCCTCAGGCTTAGGCCCAGGAAACATGTGCCCATAGAACTTCACACAGCACAGAGCTAAGCCCTTGTAGGGAAGCCCTTGTAAGGAAGCACTTGTAGGGGATGCCCCCAAACATTTCTAGGGTCCTTTAGAGAATGAACAAGGTTCTATGTGCCATAGCCTTGTAGCTGAGCAATTCCTTGTTTCACTAGACCTACCTGAGCCTCACCAGTGAGACACTTACCAGACACCTGGTTACTTTTCTTCCCGCAGCAATGGACAGTGCTCCAGATGTGAGGAACTGACCAGAGAGAGAGAACCCACTGAGGGCTTGCCCCTGCCCTCCCGTCCTTACAACATCCTCCTTGCTCCCCAAACAGTCAGCCCAAGCTTGGGACCTACACAGCAGTGTGTGGATTTTTGAGAGAGAAGGATGAAGGTATTGCAGGTACCTGAAAAATTGCAAATGCTGAAACGATCGCTAATACTCACAGAGAAGGACCCCCATATGTGATAGCCTGTTGCAGTGGCCACGTAGTGAAGTGTGGAGTCAAATGGAGGAAAAAGACTGATTGTCACACCCAGGCACAGCATTATCAGTCCAATGAGGATCTGAGCCACCTGGAGGGTAAAAGACATCCTCGAGGGGGTAGCTTCTCAGGAGGAAGATTCTCTCTCAGATCAGTGCACACTAACTTCTCTCCCACCTCTGAGACCCCCAGGCCTGAGACGATCTCCCAGGAAGATAACAGGGTACCCATCAAGTCTTTTTCCTTGTCTGGTGCAGGACATTGGCAGTAGGTTAAAACTATTTTTTCATGTAATTGCTACCTAAATAGAGACTTTTTTTTTTTTTTAATTCCAGTGATGGACCGCTTTCCACTTCTTTCCACTTCTAGAATCTATAAGGTTTGTGCAGCTCAGGAAGGCTCCACTCAGTCCACCACAATCAATGATCTAGAGAACTGGAGTGTCATGAGGAAGTCCCAGTGCCATCTGGGGAGTCATTCTTCTCCCCACAGCCTGTGCACTGATCTTGCGCCCACTCACCCCTAGGACCTGTGGCTGTCCCTTCAGGAAAAGCAGCAGATTCTTCTGCTGCTGGGAGGGTAAAACCCAGGCACCCAGGTGGCGCAGCTGGTTTATATTCTCACTCTCAGGAAGGTTTATTGTGTAGTCTTGGGCTGTCTCTGCCTCCAACGTCCCTGTGTTGCTGTTGACACCAGGAAAGAAAACACTCTCAGCATAGATTCACATTTAAATATCTTCCTTGTTCAATAGCAAAATCCAATGGCAAGGGATTTGTGTCTTTGAGAAATATACCACATTTTACTTCTATGGTTTGATTAGGGCATAACCCAGATTTTTCCCATACCTACCCAAGCAGATAAATCTAGACTAAATTACAGTTTCCAAACTTCGGCAGTGTACACACATTATTGATCCTAAAGCAGGGAGTCTAGCTAACCCTGTAAGACTGAAACCCAGATATCTACCTCTCCCCCTCATCTTCCAGAAACAAAAGCAACTACCCATTCACAGCAAGACTTCAAGCAAGAGTTTTCCATTCACAAAGTTCCTCTAGCTTGACTTATAGGGAGCCCCATAGTCTAAGCACCTGTATCTATCCCTCCCACCTAGACGCCATCTCAGAGACAAAGCATGGGGTTAAGATGAGAAACGATTTCTTCCTACCTTTGCATCTCCTCAGTACACACTTGATGAGTACACAAGACTTGATGGGTACACAAGTCTCAGTACACACAAATGGGTTATGATCCCTTCTGGTGTGTGGTCTCTAGTTGACAGTGTTCAAAGACAGTGACCCACTCTGATGTATTAAGTGTGAAGAAAACATTGCCCAGAGTCTTGTGCTGGCCATTTGTTTCCTGTGACTTATCTCATTCAGCCTGCCAGATGAGTATCTGTGATGTTCTTCGTCTTGGTAATACATCCCGGAGATAATAATCTAACTCCACTTCTCACGCACTGAAAACCGTATCGGAGTATGCACGTGTTCTCCATGTCACCTCCTCCCCGCTGCTGTGCTCCTCCTGAGTTCTACACAGAAGTCGGTGCATGCCAGATCCTCACTTTTTTGGGTGCACGCTATCCTGATTTCATAAGTTTTCATAAACCAAAGTTTTGCTGAAGCCCTTGCTTTAATTAATGCTATTTTATGTCATTTTATATGATCAGTTGATTTTATGACATTACATTTTTAACTATGCAATACACTTTCCATGTTAAGCTTTCTGGTTGTATCAGGAATTTTTAGCATAATCTATGTGATTTTTCTAGACTCGTAACCCAGGGCATACCCACTTCACTAAATAAAAGTGGAGCGGTTCTTCCTTCTAATTCTAGCCAGATGTGCCGCAAAAAAGTATTTCCTAGTTATTCATGGCGTATGTGCCTTTGAAGAACAGTGATCATTTATGTAGATGGTATCTCTCTCACAAATTCAATGCTTCCGCCCCTTAGCTGGTCCTCTGATTGGCACACTTAGCTGGTCCTCAGCTGGCACACTGATTCTCAAAGACATCAGCTTTCCACCAATATCCAACAGTATTTCCTAAAGAAGAGTAAAAGCCCAGTGATGATGGTGGTGTGTGTTGTATTAGAGTATTATACCTAGTCAGTTCTCCTACAGCTTGTGGTCTTTGTAGGCGGATTTCCCGCTGTATCCACGCCCCTGAGAAAGTGCTCCCTCTACTGTCCCTAGTTGGGCTTGCAAGTCCTTTTCCATTCTTAATCAGTTGCGTCTCGTAATCCCAGTTCAGTCTTGGGGAACAGTTCTGGTTTTAGGCTATAACCTACACAGCAACCCCACAAGAATCGTCCTCTCTTGGACAAGTTGTGTTGCTGTGAGTCTAATACTGACAAATCCCTCCTCCACGGTGTGAATCTTCTTACCACCATGCAGTTCTGGAGTTCTGCACAACCTCAGACCATCTATAGTAGGGTAATAGGCTAGAAATGCCTAGGAACACTCATCTGGGCTCCACTGAGCCTCCCACAGACATCTCCCCTTTCCAAACCAATGTTAGGGCTGGACCAACCTTTGTGGTTATTAGAATTGCAAAATGTCCTTCAGCAGCAATCATTGGGAGAGATCTGAAAATTACACAGTGCACTGGGGGCACACAGCAAGATCAAGAATGGGAGAGAAGGGGGGGGAGCAGGGGTCTAGAGTTCTGCTTTTATTAGGGATGAGGGTGAGGACCTAGGGTTTGGGGAACTCATTCTTTACGGGTGAATTTATAACACAAGAGCAGGAATTTAAAGCACTGGGAAGAGAAAAAAACATGTGGCCCAAATGATCAGTTAGGGAAATCAACAAAGAACTCTAAAAAAAGAGTCAGTGCCAGAGGAGTCCTGGCTGCTTACCGTCTGGCTGGCAGTGGTTTATTCTGGACAGCTGTCTTTGAGGGGAAGCCTGTTTGAAATGAACACCTCTCAAAATCAAAGCTTAAGTTGTCAGACATTTGCATTAACAGATATTAAAACAAAACAAAAAACTTTCAAGGCTAAGCCCACCTACCTGTGCATAAGAACTGTCTTCTGAGGGTGACTCTGTGGGATCCATGTCTTTACCCACAGGGACAGGTTAAGTCACAAAACCTGAAGCTCAAAGATTTGCTTCCACTTAGGGATCAGTCACGTGCCCAAACATTCCTTTCTACCCGGCAGTATTTAGAATTAGTACTATGTCCCCTTATTGTGAGATTAAGAATCCCAGGCAGTAATAATGATCTTCCAAGCTTCTGCTGATATTTCTGGAAAGTGTCCTAGTTCTTACACATGACTCCCTTGGGATTTCCTATCCCCTTCATCCTAGTCTCTGGTATACATGCAGTTTTTGAGTAGTAAGTGATTTTAACTGAGTAATTTCTGAGTAAATAAAAGTCTTCTCAGGAGGTCCTGGAGGCAGAAGACTACTCAGGAAAAGCAAAACCTATCACCTCTTATTCTAAGACTGTATCACCTCTCTTGAAAACTGATTAGTGTTTTTTTTTTTTTTAAAGAATTTATTTTATTTTATTTATTTGCCAGGGGGTGGAGGGGAGAGAGAGAGAGTGCAGGCAGGCAGAGGAAGAAGCGGGCTCTCTGCTGATCAAGGATCCTGATATGGGACTTGAACCCAGCACCCTGGGATCATGACCTGAGCTGAAGGCAGGTGCTTAACCTACTGAGCCACCCAGGTGTCCCTGATTTCATGGTTTCTAATAAAGCTGAACATGTGCTTTCTGAGATAGATGTCTGGATAAAGAGAGAATTTTTGATGACGAAGAAAATTTCAAATCTTGCCAACTCAGAATCCTTTCCACAAAATGTGGAAAAGACAGAAATCAGTTTTACATCTTTTTTAATGCTAGCACATTTATTCACAGTAGTATTGCCAGGTCTACAATATCCACAAATATTGCCCTTTTTAAAAAAAATCAAGGTAAATCATGAGAGACTATGGACTCTGAAAAACAATCTGAGGTTTTGAAGGGGTGGAGAGCGGGAGGTTGGGGGACCCTGATGGTGAGTATTATGGAGGGAACATATTGCATGGAGCACTGGGTGTGGTGCATAAATGATGAATTCTGTTACACTGAAAAGAAATTAAATGTTAAAAATGGAAAAAAAATAGTTGTATGAAATAGAAATCAACTGAATAAAAGATATTGTGGGGGAAAAAATCAAGGTAGAGTTGACACACAATGTTATCTTACCTCCAGGTGTACGACATAGTGATTAGACACATCTGCATGTAGCAGGGGAGGAAGATTTCTTCCTCTGCTGTTCAAGGTCTTCCAGCTGAACTAAGAATTAAGTTTACGTGACACAGATAAACAGGAGGGGAAAAAATGGTTTAATTATGTGTGCACAGAGGTCCACTAATAAAGTTGAGACCCAAAGAAATGACCAAGGCAAACAGTTGTTATATAGTTAGACAAAGAGGCTACCCATTTGGGATGAATTTACAGGAAAAGGAAAACAGGCATTTAAGAGCTTTAATGAGTAAGGAATTCTAAGCAGAATTTGGGCTGAGGTAGTAGATTAGTAAAAATGTAACAAGGTTTATTTCTATAGCTTCCTCACCTTTAAAGTCCCTTTCTCAGGTGATAATAAGGGTGTCCTTTTACTTCTTAGGACAAGCAGGGTACGTTTCCGTATGGGAGATTTGTTCTCCACTTTCCGAGGGACAGAGGAAATTCTGGGTGTCCTGGTAACAACTGTTTACCAAGTTGGTTTGATTCAGAATGCTCAATATGACATTGTGGTACATTTTTAGAGTGACTTGGCCCTGATCCCTAAAATTTTAAGCAGAGATCACCACATGCATAGCTACCACCTGTCATAGTACATGATTACAACACCATTGACTATGTTCTCTATCCTGTGCCTTTCACTACTATGACTTAGTCATGCCAGAACTGGAAGCCTATATCTCCCATGCCCCTTCACACATTTTTCAATGTTACTTTGAATAAGCATAAGCCAGTGTACCAAGTGCATCTGTAGGAGCAAATACAAGTTAAAAATAGAAGGAATAATTTGCCCTGTTGAAAATCAGGGAAAAGACGTCCTCTTCCTCCCTTTCTTGTAACATTTACTTTAGAAAACTGATAAATTCTTTCTCTGTCTCATTGAAATGTATGTACATCTTTTTTGAGACAGGGAAGCTGAAGGACTTATAAAATTCTGCTTTTTGCTCCTTTTTCTGCTTCTATTCTTGCTAGGACTGGCATCTCCACCCCACTCTGTACACCTCAGAATGCAAATAACATATGTCCTTCTGGTAAGGGACAAGGAGTTAATGATTTCTCTGAAAGAGATTATATCTAAGGAAGGACCAGGTGAGAATGACTGGAATGTGTATTCCAAGCCACTGGCACTAGACATCTTGACACCCAGACTCCCTGTCTTTAAGGAAAGACACCTGGACCCTCATCTTTGCTCTCACCAGTTCCTGGATACCTGAGAAGACATGTATGCTAGATCTCCATCATCAGTAAAAAATCCCAGAGTCTGAAGAAAGATGAGACTCGTGCTCCTTTTATTTCTGAGTCTCCCAAATGCTCTCTTAATCTGCTCTCCTACATCTTCAGTAAACTCTTCTCTCACTTCCTGCTGGCTCACATTTGATTTCCATCCTTCAAGAAGCCAAAGACCTTCTTGATTGGTCTTGCAGAACCCAATTTGGGTCCTGGTACCCAGACTTCCAGCGTCATTTGAAAAGCTAAATACGTTCCTTGTCAGTTTTAAGACCTAGGAATGTCCTTCTTGGTGACCTGGGACCATCTTTTTGAAATATAGTCATGAAGAGAGTGCCCCTACCTCCCAGTTTCTCTGAAGGGTAAGAGTCTAGCTCCAATAGGCAGCTCTCACTAGATTGCAAAACTGCCTCCTGACAGACTAGATGATGGCCATGTGTGTCTTTGTATTTTGCATCTGAGAAACATTTTTTGGAAAGATGTAAAAATTCTTGTAAGGCTTCCATTGTCATATAAATGTGATATGACTTGTACGATTGGCAGGAACTCAGGAGAAATCTATTAACCACAGCACCTTCTGATTTAATGTTTATCCAATGATGAAATGGTTCTGTTTCCCTTTTTCCTTTGTGGAGAGGTTTTCTGGGTTGGGAGCAGATTCTGTTTTTAATTATATTTCCTCAAAAAGTCATAACTAATCCACAGAAGGGATTTTTAGACAGCTAAGCAGGTACAATCTTTTAGATACATGTTCCCAAGAATAATGGGAACTGACCTCATGACAGACCACTTGATAGTGTGTACATTCTTTTATATTTCACCCTAAATTTATATAGCCATGGGAATAGCCATTTAGGCTAGCTAACTGTCTTTGTGTGAAAGAATAATAAAATATCTGGTATCCCTATGACAAGCAGATGGTTACAGTTTGGAGCAAGGTACTATGCCAAACTCCTACAGCAAAAAAGAAATGGCCATGCTATCTTTTTTATTATTTACATTTCAAAGAGATGGCTTTAGGGCCTTAAGAAAAATATTCCTGAGTTGTAATGCTGGCAAGAGGTCTATTTAGCCAGAAAAAAAAAAAATCACATACATATCAAAGGAACATAGGAAAGATTCACAAATACTAGGTTTCTCAAGGACATGATTTTAAAAAGACATGGGAGTGGGCAAGAGAGAAGTCTATTTCCATTGGCAACAGGAAAAATTCTAAATGTTTTTATTCACCATTTTAGTAGTCCTGAAGTAAGCAGAAAAGTAACATCAGGAGTGAAATCTTGGGGTAAAAATTTGAGCACCTCAGTTTTGGCGAGGGAATAATGGAGGCTATTTTAGAGAAATGTGGGACCTAAAGCTGATAATATGCTACTACCATCCCAAAAACCCTATGCTCTTTCTTGGTAGTTGGTTGAGAAAAAGTAATGCCTCATTAGTGGTCTGTTGATATCTGCTTGTTTTAGAGATGTCATGCCCAGATAAATCTAATATTAGAAAAGTTATGTATTTGGAAGCAGAGTAAGCTTTTGGGGTAAGTTTTAGATATAGATAAAGAGAGCCTTCTAGTGACAATTTTCTAGCAAAAGATTAAATCATCCATATATAGAAAAAGAGTAAGATTTACCACAAATTATGGTTCAACTCCTGTTAATCTATCTCATGTAGATTGCATTCTTAGTCCAGCTGGAAGAATCTGAAGGGTAGAGGAAGAATATTTCCTTCCTTACAACTGATAAAGCTGCAAGCTATACATTTTGTTTGAATTATCCTCTTTGTTACCTACGGTTTCCTGAGGATGTTCAGCACATTGCTTTAAAGGCAGTTAGGAGTCGTTGTGTTCTGATATTCTGTCTTTGCTCCTACCCTTGCTAGTGAGCTCCCATCCATCCAATTGTGTGCTCAGCTTTTTAAAATTCTTCCTTTCTTTTTGTATTCTCAAACAGAACAGTTTGAAGAAAATATACTTTTCTGTATAAGATCATCACCATTCTCTCTTGAAAACACCCATATTTGAAGCTTTCAAATTGCCTTGATCTTAGTATTTTGAACTCCTCAACAATTCAACAATGAAGCAACAGACATGATTTTGCTGTTCCTTTTGTAGAACTCGACCAGAGGGTTCTGGGTGTAAAGTCTGTACTCTTTTCATGCTCTTGCCCTAATTCCACAATTGCCAGACACAATTATTAGAACAATCTTCCTCTACAACAAGGGTAGTGAAAATACACAGACACTAATTCTTGAATTTGGCCTCTCTCTTTGATGAAAGGTCTTAAATCAGTACAAGAATTCCAAACTATTTATCTTTCTACAAATACTGAGGAAGACTGAAAAAAGGAAAATCACACATTAGCTAACCAGTGTAAGTACCCCTGAGATTCATACTTGTCTCAGAACAATCCCCTGGGATGCCTATCTTGGTTACCTAAATGGCTATGAGGCAAATATCTAGGTCAGTTTTCTATTATGTATATGGAATAGGTCTAATGTGAATTGGAAATAAGTGAGATCTTTTTAAAACAGAGTTTAGAATAATTCTTTGCAATTTTAACCTTGCAACATTAAATCTGCAGTAAGATAGTAACATTAGTGTTCTCTACAAAATTAGAAACGTTTCCAAAAAGGGTTTAACCTTCTCAATTTATGCTCTCAATGCAGTAATCTTTATTTAAGGGAATAATTTGTTCCTAAGTAATTTTGAAATTATGACTCAAAAAAGAGAATTTGGATAAGTCTTAGAAATTGGCCGGGGGACAAACTTATTTTCTAACAGGAGCAAATGGAGAAGATTTGCCATATGTGTAGGACAACAAGAGAGGGATTCATGCTTTGGCCCATAGACGTCATCCCATTCCACCATAGTCACAGGATGATAGCTCTGTAAGGCACTGGTTTAGATTCCATCACAGAACTTTCCCCAAGAAGCAGTACCCTTGGTTCTCTGGGACACTATACAGTAAGGTAGTTGGGTATTTCTTTCATTTATGCTAGGTTTTTTCTTTTGAAACTGAGTTCCTGTGTTGTGTAAAGAAATAATTATGCAACACACTCACAGGCACCCTCCAGCCTCTACTTCCTCCTGATAAGAAGGGTTAAGATGCGGACTCTCTCTGAGATAGTCTTTTATCTTTTATTTTGAAATATTCAGACTTTTATCGCAACCTACAAACATCGATCCCCAGAGCCTGACACACATTTTCCTCCCTCGGTCTACCAGTTGTCTGAGAGGCCAGTGATGGGTTATGTGGGGGAAAATAACAGTATTGGAAAAACTGGCATTTTGAGAATCAAAAGCCAATTTGTCCACAGAAGAATCATGACATGAGAAGAATATAGGGAAGATTCCTTGCAGGAGTTACATTGTCTTAGGAATTCTCTCCTAGTCTTTTAGAACTTCATTTGGCATCATCAACAATGACATAATTCCAGGCAGCCTTCTCAAAACCCTGTTATTCTTCTGGAGAAGAATCTACAGGAAAGGAACACCTACTGAACCCTCGAAAGAAAATCATGGCTGGCAATGACCTTTCACTTGTCTCTGGTCTTCCTTTTCCTAATGTTCTAAGGAGGACATGTCATATTTTATTCCTGTTGAAGAAATATGGTTGAAATCAAGATTTTCTCCCAACCATGAAAATCTCTCCACAAAAGTAGAACTAGAAGGAAAACATTTTGCATAACAGATGTTTCAATTGTTCATACCCATTTCACAGGTGAGCACTGCTTTGAGGTTGATAAGAAATACAGTTGGTTAGTATAACACTTAACCACCTTGTCAATTACTTTCCATAAGTAGCATTAAAATATACAACTGACCAGCATCAATGTATCCACAGTACCTAAACTGATCAAGAATTCATTGTTCCTACTCATTAATTCTATGTATCAGGTTGCTCCTTTTATAAGACAGGGAAGTCAAGAGTAGAACAGGTGTCAGTCCTAATTAACACCCATTCTCAGTTCTCAGGGATGACCAAGAGGGGTTCAACATAGCTCCCTTGTCTTTCTATTACACTGGAAGCGAATGTATCATCGCTCTGGCTGTTGATTAGAATACAGGGGGTGATGCCCTAGTCTGATGCAGAGATTCATAAAATGAAAAGGCTAGGGTGCACAGTCATGCACCAACAGCTAGCTGCTGCTTTTGTTGCTTCATTTTATTTTCTTGGCGGGGGTGGGCGGTTGCACCTATATGAACCAAGCCAATTCTTCCTCTAAATTTCCATAAATTTCTATAACTGAGTGCCGCACATGGGAATGCTCTTTTTTGTCTAACCATCTGGGGATAATATTCCTGATCACCTAGAAATCCTGCCTGCTAACCCCCATTCCTACCCTACACACCCCTGTGATTCATGAGCAAAACCTGCCTTCTACTGCTAAATAAGTTACAATAACCTCTGAAGTACTCTGTCTAATCCATCCAGATTTTATTGCCATCCAAACAGCAGTGGAGTCATTAAATCAGGAATCCCCATTAGTAAACTAAGCAACCTGCTTTGCCATCAATAGGAGAGACTCAGGATTCAGATCACAAAGTGGGACAAGGAGGTTCTCAGAGGACTCCTCCCTTGCCTATGTTACAAAGCAAACTGATCTCTTCATGAATAACCTTTTTTGTGCTGCTTCCTCTCTGTTTAACTGTCTGTCTGGAATCATCAAATATTTCTCTTTTTAAAAAAAGATTTTATTTATTTTTTGTCAAAGAGAGCGAGAGAGAGAAAGCACAAGCCGGGGGAGCAGCAGCCAGAGGGAGAAGCAGGCTCCCGTTGAGCAGAGAGCCCAACACAGGACTGGATCTCAGGACCCTGGGATCATAAGCTGAGCTGAAGGAAGTTGCTTTATCAACTAAGCTACCCAGGCACCCTATATATTGTATTCTTATAGTAAAGTAAGCTTGAAAAAAAAAATGTTCAGAAAATCCTAGGGAAGATGAAATTTATTTTCAGTACTGTACTCTATTTGTACAAAACAACTCTAGGTATAGGTGGACCTCTGTGTTTCAACGTCTTCTTGTAGGGATTTGAGGAGATAGTGTTCATAAAGTTCTCAGTGTAAAACCTATTTTACTAAGAGTTTCTACCATTCCATCTGTCTATTTTTATTTCTGAAAATTCCTTCTGAAGCCCAGAAAGGAGACATGGGGTCACAGTGACCACTATGGTTGTCAATGCTTATCTGTACCCTGGTCCTTCTCAAGTGTGTCTGAAGAGGTGTTCTAGCTGAGGTACAGGAAGACGCTGAGATGACTGAAGAGGGACCCACTTTAATGAACTGATGATGGGACAATGAAGAGAACTTTAGTCAGCAAACTGGAAGGACAGGGAATTGGAGGGAGTGGTGAATAAACCATCAGCTAGTAGGAGTAGGCTAGAATTCTCTTAATTATGATCTGTGAAGTTTGATAACTATCACCCGTTAGCAGCATTTGCCAAAACACATCACAACCCCTTGATGTAGAAGTATAGCAAATAAGGAGCTTCCGAAAGATCAGTGTGTGGATCTTTTCCCCCACGTGGTGGCTCTGTGTGTGCCAGACATGGAAGAGAAACAACACCTCAGGAGTACCCGGACCCCCATCTCTGTGTGCTGGAACAAACCAGGTATGCATCCCTCTTCACTCTTCATGATCTGGGGCCTCTGAGGGAGTCATTGGGTAAATGTTGGCATGTGGAGACAGACCCTGACTCTGGAGAGAAACAGACACTGGGCAGAGTGGGGCTCTCAGGGGTAGCCCTGAGATGTGCTTTGAGCCCCTGTACTTCCTCTCCAGCTCCCCTGCCTCCTTTCCTTGTATCCTCACTCTTGCTTTCCTGAGGGAATTGCCCTTTATCATAAATAAGCTTTCTTCTGGCGATGCTTTCCTGGGGATCCTTGCAGTAGAGCTATTTGTTTTTAAAGATTTTATTTATTTATTTGACAGAGAGATAGAGGGAGCCAGAAAGCACAAGGTGGGTGCGGGGCACAGAGGGAGAAGGAGAAGCAGGTTCCCAGCTGAGCAGGGAGCCCAGTGCAAGACGGGGCTAAATCCCAGGACCCAAGATCATGACCTGAGCTGAAGGCAGGTGCTGAACAGATTGATCCACACTGGTACTCCCAGCAGGGCTATTTGTAGTAATTGATTATGGGAAAGTTTTCATCTCATCGGACTATTGAGTAAGAAATAGACTTTGTGTAATTGTGAACTCTGCAGGGATGGCAGAAGGGGGCGGGGATTGCTGCAGTAACATATTTTTGGACCACAAACTGGGGAGCATTCGTTTTAAAGAACTAGACTCCCTGTCCTTCAATGGTAAGGAGCCATTTTAGTTACTCCAGCGTTTGGAAAGACCAAGATCAAATCTGGCACTTATTAGAAACCTGGTGCACATGGGGAGCAGATGAATGATGGATGAAATCAGCAGAGAGAGGTGCTCCTGGGAGGGGAGAAAAACCTCCCATTAGATCCAGGAACAAGCAAGCAAACAGCCATAAGTGTGTCCCCGGACCCTCCAAGTGGGCTAAATTGCTCTACTCTGTTCTTTTTACCCCAAGTGAATTCAGAATGTAGGCACTCTTTCTTGCTTTCGATTATTTAAAATATAGAGTGTCTCACATTGTCTTTACACCTGAACTTTTCACTGAGGCTGCAGTTAAACACATACACCCATAGAACGCTGGCACCGGAGTGATGAGCACTGTCTGTCGGGAATGTGTCCTCTAAGTTTCACTCAACAAAACTGGAGAGCTGAGCACAACAAGGTTTATTTTTAGAACAGTGCTTAAGGATGTGGATGCTGAAGCCAGGGGGCTACGCTCACCTCATATTAGTTTTGTGACATGGAATGTGTTACTTGCCTGTACCTCAGGGTGCATGTTTATTCAATTAAAAAAGGAAAATTTGATCAAAAGTTACAAAGTAGGATTGTTGAGATTCAATGGATTATTCACTTAATCAATTTAATGAGATTTCATATAAAATATACCTAGAGTAATAGCATGTTATTAGTATTCAACAAATATTATCATAGTATAAATGAGTAAGAGATAGGAGAGGCTAGATAGTTAGGGATAGATAGGGGACTGCGTGACTAGGCTTACATAGGGGACAAGGTAATCAGGCTCACTGAAAATCCCAGAAATGCTGAGTCATAAGGAAACCAGAGGTAAGGGAACAAATCCGACCATCCAGTCCTGGGTGTCAGAGGTGGGGGTCTTTTAATGGCAGTCATAGAGGAACCAGGCCCCAAAGAAGAAGTAAGCCATTAAAGACGTTATTGCCAGTCCTTTCACAAACCAAGATATCACAAGAATATTATGGCCTCAAGCTCCCTGGTCAGTTCTAAATAAAAGACCATCAGTGGAGGCTCGTGTTGGCAACCCAGTGGGGACCCCTCTCACTCCTGAGAGTTGTACCTGCATCCTTGCTTAACAAAACTCTCTCACTTTACTCTCCTTTGTCCACAAGATTCATTCTTCAACCCCATGAGACAAGAACCTCAACTCCCCTGCTTCATAAACACAAGATCAATAAAATATATAATGGTAGTAAAATTCTATGCAAAAGGTGGTTTGAAGTTTCTACTTCCAGCCTGACAGGATGAAGAGGTTTACAGAGCCAGCCTCAGGCAAACTGGTAAAAATTCTTAAAAAGCATTTAATATCTATAAATGGGCATAGAATAGTATTTATTGAAGGCAAATCATTAAAGCACAGGGAAAAAACAAGAACCTGCGGTATTTATACCTAGACCTACTTGTTCTGTCAACCTTCCCCCAGCTGCCACTCAGAGGGCCATCCTCCTGAGAGGGACAGGACTCAACACTTCTCATCCTGCCCCCACTACCTGTTGTGAGGCTAAGTTCCAGGTGAGTGTACCTGAAATGGGCTCCTTCTTTCTTCTCACTCCCTTGCTTGTGGCAGAGCATTACTGAGAATACGGGGGTCCTGACTGCCCTACTCCAGCTCATGAGCTGGGTTCCATACCATGAGAGGCAAGCTGAGGGAACCTGGGTTGTTACCCTACTTCATTCAGCATTTAGCGCCTAAGGTAGTGTAAGGGCCTATTTAGCCAGAGTGACTCCATCTCAGTTAAACAGTGATTTTGTTGTTTAGGCAGTAAAACTTAAACTGACCCTACCCACCCCCACCCCGAGGGGAACTTACTTAAAAGCAAGTCCAGGAAACAAGGATGGACTTGCCAGGTGGAGACATCCAATCAGTAAAGCACACATACTATCTCCCTAATTACCGAAGAATGTGGGACCTGCCTTTTGGATGCCAATTCTGACCAAGGTGATAGGCTAGTTCAAAGAGCTACTATAGGGTGAATTGTAATTCGATTGGCCACTGTGTGTGACCTAGCATGACTATGCAACTTTCTCTGTGTGTTGCAATTTCATTGGCCACCTCTGTGTGGCCAGGCTCAACCACATGGCTTTTGCTCTATATAAATTAGTCTGTGAGGCTGGGAGTGGTCGCTCTCTCTGTAAGAGGCGGCCCCAACTGGTCGGTTTCATTCTCGATACTGCCTCGAAATAAAGCTTTGCTTGACCTTCGCTTTGTATCAGTCTCACTCCTTTGATAACAGACCCTAACAGTAACAGTGTCACACATCGAGAAATGTGTCATTTTATCCATAGCACCAGAGCTATGATTTAGAGGTTTTTATTTTATTTTATTTTGCCTGGGGATGGGGAGTAGATGACCTTAGAACAGAGCTGACCATAGAACAGAGGTCTCCAAATTCAAAGGAAGTTACTTTCTTTGAAGCAGAGTATGGAGAAGTTTAAGCCTAAGGGTTCTGTCAAATCTGGTGTAGGTTGTAGTGAAAGGAATCAGAGGAAGAAATGGAATTATATGTGGAGCTATACACTGGCTAGCTTCACAGGAAAAAATGGAAACAAACAGAAGAAGCCTGCCTGGGGCCAGAAAAAATTTCAAACACTGACAGGAAACTATCTTTTTAAAGGAGCTTGATTCTGATTACATCTGTTTGTGGAACAATTTAAAAGGCACTGTAAAGGCACTGTTCAAAACAATAGAGCAATCAGCGTGCAATTAGTGGAGATTAATAGCTGGTTGAGGGCAGGGAAAGAAACATTCACAGCAAGTCAGAAGGAAACCATGGTCATCCCAGGGTGACTGTGGGCATTCCCAAGGCTGTGTTCCCTGAGGAGAAACATGGGAAGCTTCATACTACAGGGGGACAAATAGGCTTACTAAAATAGTCCAGCCAGTGTATGTAAAAGTAAACAAAGAAATAAAAATAGAGAGCCCAGGAGCAGTACTCTTCCCAGAAATGCTGTAGTATATTATGTAAAATGTCCATTTTCTAACAAAAAGTTACAAGACACGCAGAAAAGCAGGAACATGTTATTATAGAAAAAGAGGGGCATTTTATAGTTAAAAAAGGGCCAGTTCACCAAGAAAACACAATTATAAACATATACGCACTTAACAATAGAACATTAAGATATAGGTAGCAAAACCAACAGAAATTAAGGGAGAAATAGGTAATTCAACCACCACAGTTAGAGACTCAGTGCCTCAGCCCAATAAGGGTTAGAACAGCTCTCAACAGAAGAAACTTCACATAACCAACTCAACTGATGGAGAAAAGCATCTGACAAAATCCAACACCCTTTCATTATAAAAGCACTTAATAATTAGGAATAGAAGGGGGCTTTCTTAAATGACCGCTATGAAAATCCCATAGTTAATACCATACTTAATGGTGAAAGAATGGATGCTTTCTCTCCAAGAGTAGGAATAAGATAAAATTGTTATCACTACTCCTCTTACGATCATTGTACTGAAAGTTCTCTTTAGGCAATTAGGAAATGAAAAAAAAAGAAGGAAAGATATGAAAATAAGAGACATTCAAAATAGAAAGGAAGAAGTAAAACTGTCTCTACTGGTGCATAACCTCATTATGTATTATCAGAAGTCCTAAGGAATCCACTAAAAAATCTATTAGAACTAATAAACATGTTCAGCAAGGTGCAGGATACAAAATCAATATACAAAAATCACTGTAATTCCATGCACTTGCAATGAACAAGCTGAAAATGAGATTAATAAGACAATACTATTTACAATAACATCCAAAAGAATAAAATATTTAGAAATACATTTAATAAAAGGAGCATAAAAGTCAATGCTGCAAAGACATCATTCAAATGAATAAGGCATAGTCAAATGAAACAAATCCTGTGTTCATGAATTATAGTGTTTAATATTGTTAAAATGGCAATAGCCAGTGCAATACTCTCTCTCTTGTAATCCCAGTTGGCTACTTTTTATTTTATTTTAAATTTTATTTATTTGTCAGAGAGAAACAAAGAGAGATCATAAGCAGGGAGAGCAGTAGGCAGAGCGAGAACCAGGCTCCCTACTGAGCAGGAGCCTGATGCAGGACTCAATCCCCGGACCCTGAGATCATGACCTGAGCCAAAGGCAGACGTTTACCTGACTTAGCCACCCCGGCATCTTTGAGCTAGTTACTTTTTAAAAAGTTAATACAATGATTTTAAAAATCATATGAAATTGCAAGGGACCCAGAATAGCAAAACATTTCATAAAAGAACAAAGTGTAGGGCTCAGACTTCAGTTTCAAAGCAATAATACAAAGCAGTGATAATCAGGACAACATGGTATTGACATAAGGATAGACATACACACCAACAGAATAAAGTTGAGAGTCCAGAAGTGAGTTCATGTGTCTGTTCACAGTCAACTGATCTGTGACAAGAGTGCCTAAACCATTCAATGTGGGAAGAATAGCCTTTTCAACAAATAGCGTTGGAAACAACTAGATAGCCCTTGCAAAATAATGAATTTGGGCCCTTAGCTCATACCATAAATAAAAAAGAATCCAAAATGGGTTAAAAATCTAAATTTAAAAGCTAAAATTACAACACTCTTAGAAGAAGGTAGGAGTAAATCATCATGACCTTGGGCTTAACGATGGATTCTTAGAGATATGACAAAATACCACAAAAAAAAAAAATATGTGAAACAGAAGAAAAATAGATCAAGTGGACTTCATCACAATCAAAGCTAGGCTTCAGAGACCATCAAGAAAGTGAAAATCACCCACAGAATAGGAAAGAAATATTTGCAAACCATATATCAGATAAAGGACTTGTCTATAGGATATATAAGGAATTCTTGTACGTCAAGACTAAAAAGACAAATGACACGATTTTTAAATGTGCAAAAGAGTGGAATATACATTTCTCCAAAGAAGATATATAAATGGACATAAACGTACGAAAAGATATTCAAAATCATTAGTCACAGGGAAATGCAGATCAGGACCACAAAGCTATACCACTTTCCATTCCCTAGAGACTGTCTTTTTTCCACTGTGTATTTTTTCCTGTTTTGTCGAAGATTAATTGACCATAGAGTTGAGGGTCCATATCTGGGCTCTCTACTCTGTTCCACAGGTCTATGGGTCTGTTTTTATTCCAGTACCATGCTGACTTGGTGATCACAGCTTTGTAGTAAAGCTTGAAATCAGGTAACATGATGCCCCCGTTTTATTTTTGTTTTTCAACATTTCCTTAGCGATTCGGGGTCTCTTCTGATTCCATACAAATTTTTGGATTATTTGCTCCAGCTCTTTGAAGAATACCAGTGGAATTTTGATCGGAATGGCATTAAAAGTATATATTGCTCTAGGCAGTATAGACATTTTAACAATGTTTATTCTTCCGATTCAAGAGCATGGAATGGTCTTCCATCTTTTTGTGTCTTCTTCAATTTCTTTCATGAGTGTTCTGTAGTTCCTCAAGTACAGATCCTTTACCTCTTTTGTTAGGTTTATTCCCAGGTATCTTATGGTCTTGGTGCTATAGTAAATGGAATCAATTCTTTAATTTTCCTTTCTGTATTTTCATTGTTAGTGTATAAGAAAGCCACTGATTTCTGCACATTGACTTTGTATCCTGCCACGTTGCTGAATTGCTGAATGAGTTCTAGTAGTTTGGGGGTGGAGTCTTTTGGGTTTTCCATATAAAGAATCATGTCATCTGCAAAGAGAGAGAGTTTGACTTCTTCATTGCAAATTTGGATACCTTTTTATTTCTCTTTGTTGTCTGATTGCTCTTGCTAGGACTTCTAATACTATGTTGAACAAGAGTGGTGAAAGTGGGCATCCTTGTCTTGTTCTTGATCTCAACGGGAAGGCTGCAAGCTTTTTTCCATTGAGGATGATATTTACTGTGGGTCTTTCATAGATAGATTTGATGAGGTTCAGGAATGTTCCCTCTATCCCTAGACTTTGAAGCGTTTTAATCAGGAACAGATGCTGGATTTTGTCAAATGCTTTTTCTGCATCAATTGAGAGGACCATGTGGTTCTTCTCCCTTCTCATATTAATTTGTTGTATCACATTGATTGATTTGTGAATGTTGAACCATCCTTGTAGCCCAGGGATGAATCCCACCTGATCATGGTGGATAATCTTTTTAATGTGCTGTTGGATCTTGTTGGCTAGGATCTTGTTGAGAATCTTAGCATCCATATTCATCAGTGATATTGGTCTGAAATTCTCCTTTTTGGTAGGGTCTTTGCCTGGTTTGGGGAATCAGGGTAATGCTGGCTTCATAGAAAGAGTCTGGAAGTTTTCCTTCTGCTTCAATTTTTTGAAACAGCTTCAGGAGAATAGGTGTTATTTCTTCTTTGAAAGTTTGGTATAATTCCCCAGGGAATCCGTCAGGTCCTGGGCTCTTGTTTTTTGGGAGGTTTTTGATCACTGCTTCAATCTCGTTATTAGATATCAGTCTATTCAGGTTGTCGATTTCTTCCTGGTTCAATTTTGGTAGTTTATAGTTTTCCAGGAATGCATCCATTTCATCTAGGTTGCTAAGCTTATGTAGAATGGTTATAATCAAAAGGTTATCCAATGCGGAGAAACCAGAATTGTTGCACGCTGCTGGTAGGAATGGAAAATGGCTGACCCACTCTGGAAAATGGTTTGGCAGTTCTTGACATGGTTAAACACAGAATCATCCTATGATCAGCAATTCTAATCCATGTCTACACCCAAGAGAATTAAAATCATAGGGACATATAAAAATTTGCACATTAATCTTTATAGCAGCATGATTCATAATCACCAAAAAGTGGAAACAACCAAAATGCCCATTGAATGATGTGGATAAACAAAATGTAATATATCCTTAATAGGGAATGTTCCATGGTCACACACACACACACACATACACATACACACAAAAGCAGCACAATACATACTAAAACATGAAATAGTTCTTTCTGGGCCATCTTGCTGCCTAATCCACAAAGAACTCTTTTTCAAAACCAGACACAAGAGTGACATAGTTCTATAACCTAAAAAATTTCCCAGACTCCTGATAAATGACATTTCTAAGGCTCCATCATTTTCTTTCTCCTTATTTTTCCTACTTTTGCTACTAGGGACCTTAGTGTGGTCATAGTGTTGGGATCTGATATCTTAGACAAACATGGCTTGGCTTAAGACTCCTTTGATTTGTGAGCTATAAAGTCTGCAGAGACAGGAACACTAGTGTGTACTTCCCTACTATATTTCTCATGGAAGAGCACAGAGTGTTGTGAATAGTGAGCAGTGAGTCGTGAGTAGTGAATCCAATGCTGCTAACAGATGGTTTCTTTACAGAATGAGAGAAACTGTGGGTTCCAATGGGATAACTGTGGATATTTCCTCAAAGGAAAACCAAGGTAGAGAGGTCTGTAACATCTGATACCTCAGAATACACACCAAACAAGCTGCAGAGATTTTTGAAGGAAAATCTCAAACAACAACAGGGTAAGTGAGGTTCAGCCAGGTGGAAGTTTTTGCTTAGGGGAGACTGGAAGTTTTGTTTAACCCTGGGTGGTCGTGGTGGCTGAGTTGCCTGGAGGTGGTAGAGTAGAGTGCTGGGAATCCCACTGAGAAGGCCATGATGGATGCCAGCATACACCTGCTGGGCTGATGCCCAGGAAGAGAAGGAAAGGGGTCACAGTGATGCTATTTTAGCTGTTGTCACTAGAGGAAGCAGATGCCTCTGTACTGGGCTTTACTTAAGAGCTCCTTATTATTATTATTTTTTAATTTGCATTCAATTTAGTTAACATAGAGTGTATTGTTAGTTTCAGGGGTAGAATTAGTGACCTCTGAGGGTGCAGTCCATGGGTGACCTCTACGCTTGAACCAAGAAATCTCCCTTGGAATGTTCACTGATGTCTATTTTAGTCTGTTCTGTCTTTTATCCAGGTGGCTCAGATTCTGACTGGTGTGACCTTCGTCTTCTATGGGATCATTGGACTTATGGTTCTCCATTACAGAAGACAAAAAATCAGTTTCTACTCATTTAAGGTAGGCTTTCCTATATGGGCAGCTTTATCTGTAAGTATATCTGACTTATGTCTAAAATAATCAATAGTCAATTAAGTTTTTATTCAGTCCTCCATCCAATTATGCATTAGCCTCCTGCAAATGCTGCAGAGTTTTCAAACATGTTCATTGGAGATTCAGTATTCAATCTCAGCCATTCTAGATCTTTCATTGTAATGTGAGCTTTAAGGTCTATGTGTTGGGAATTCTTATTAAATTCTAGGTGTGCAGTCAAAATGGCTAAAATTAAAAAGTCAGGAAATGACAGATGCTGGCAAGGATGCGGAGAAAGGGGAACCTTCCTACTTTTGGTGGGAATGCAAGCTGGTGCAACCACTCTGGAAAACAGCATGGAGGTTCCCCAAAAAGTTGAAAATAGAGCTACCTTATGACCCAGCAATTGCACTACTGGGTATTTACCCTAAAGATACAAGTGTTGTGATCCGAAGGGACACATGCACCTGAATGTTTATAGCAGCAATGTCTACAATAGCCAAACTGTGGAAAGAACCTAGATGTCCATCAACAGATGAATGGATAAAGAAGATGTGCCATATATATATATATATATATATATATATATATATATATATCATGCAGCCATCAAAAGAAATGAAATCTTGCCATTTGTGACGACGTGGATGGAACTAGAGGGTATTATGCTTAGTGAAATAATTCAATCAGAGAAAGACAACTATCATATGATCTCCCTGATGTAAGGATGTGGAGATGCAACGTGGGGGGGTTGGGGAGTAGGAAAAGAATAAATGAAACAAGATGGGATCAGGAGGGAGAAAAACCATAAGAGACTCCTACCGTCACAAAACAAACTGAGGGTTGCCTGGGGGAGGGGGGGTAGAGAGAGGGGGGTGGGGTTATGGACATTGGGGAGCGTGTGTGCTATGGTGAGTGCTGTGAAGTGTGTAAACCTGGCAATTTATAGACCTGTATCCTTGGGGCTAATAATACATTATATGTTTATGAAAAATTTAAAAATTTTTTAAAAATTATAGGTGTCTGGCATAAAGCCATACAGCAAAATCCTGATCACTTGCTTTAGGAAACTGTATTGGGTTGGGTTATTTGATAATACCTGGCTCATCCACAGACTTATCTTCAAAAGTGCAAGGGGCATTGAAATGTTGAAGATGATGGTGAGGCGGTGAACTACTCGTTTCAACTTCTCCATTTTCCTGGACAAAATTACTGAGATGAATATCATGTTGCATGAGTGCATATGATCCCTTGTCTGAAACTCAAAATAACTTTATATCTAGCTCTCTCTTCCATTTTTCTCCACCTTCGATTAAAATGCCTACGTTCCCTTTGATTTCACCCATCTATTTTAGATAAAGATTTTTTACCTTTAAATATTGTCAGTTATTTTCATAAGGATGTGAAGACAGCCAGGAAAATGTAGTCATGTACTATATACAATCCAATAATCTGCTCTATTCAAAGTTTTGAAGGGATTTTCATAGGGAAAGAATACCCATTAAGGATAAAGTTGGTCCTTTAGGGATGGATGATGTCCAGGAAGCAGTGCTAATACACCCATTTCTCTCTCATGAGCAGTTTATCTTTTCTGAATCAATGACAGTCATGTCTGCAAAGAAGCAAACAAAAGCTCTGGTAAAGTATCTGTTAATTCGTATTTCATTCATTAATAGTGTGTGGCTATCTCCCACTCTGATACCCTATTCAAAGCCTGGTGAGCCAGAAGTTCCATGTTTTTCAGTACATTTGAGGACAAATACAAATATCTTATCTTTCCAGAACCTCATCTGATCACCTCAGATCTGGACACAATCAGAAGCTCTCTCCGGTTTAGATAAGATATATTTCCCTTGGAGTTTCAGAATACAATTCTCAGCAAGTAAAACTGGAGATTGACCTCAGGGTCATGAATGATGTTGATACAGAGAAAGGGATGCCTTTAGGCTTGATCGAGGTAGACTTCTATTTGGGCCCACCCAGAGCAGGGAAGGGAAGTCACAAAGACCCACAACTCTGATGTTGCCTATGGCACATTTTATTCAGTGGTCAATTGCCTCCAGCTTCCCTTTGCTCCTTTGTAGGTTTCCATTTAATTTAACTGGCCGGAAGTGAGTATCTCTCCTGGGAAATGCTTATGAAGGCCTCTAAGAATATGGAAATAGGAGTATCTGGGTGGCTGAGTCGATGAAGCATCTGATTCCTGATTTAGGCTCAGGCTCAGGCTCAGGCTCAAGGTTGTGGGATAGAGCCCCATGTGTGGCGTCCTGCACTCAGCACACCTGTTTGAGATTCTCTCCTTCTCCCTCTGTCCCTCCCTGTCCTCAGTCCCGAGCTCACTGTCTCTAGAATAAATACATAAATCTTTATTAGAGAGGGCACGGATTGCATGGAGCACTGGGTGTGGTACGAAAACAATGAATATTGTTATGCTGAAAATAAATTTTAAAATAAAAATAAAAATAGAAAAAAAAAAGAACATAGAAGTAAAGGGTCCTGAATATTTTCGGTGAATGGACTTTTTTTTTTTGTATTTCAGCTGAGAGGAAACGTGAGAGCTAACACTCTTAGCACAACTGTTTCCGACGTTGGAATTCTTCTTCTCTCCAACAACTTAATAAAAATCATCTTCCTGGACTGTAACAGAGATTTATGTCCTGGTATCAAATCAGTTGCAACTGTAAGTATTTTTCTTCTGAATGTTGAAAAGCCTGACAACTTCTGAGGCCCAGAATGAGGAGATTGGATAGCACAGGCACAAGTCTTTTAAAAAAAAAAAAAAATCCTGCATTTGAGGTTTCTTCATAATTTCTACCTAAATTTGATGTCCTTTTAACAAGAGGCAAGATATTTCCATTTCATACGAGCATTACCAGGGCATAATGCCCAATATTCCTTTATCCCAGTTGGATACCTTCAGGAAAAATGGCCAACAAATGGATCAATGTTATTATTTATTTCACCACCATGACTGTGGTGATTTCCATTGTTTACTTTACATTAATTCTTCCACAAATTTTCTATAATAAATATGCATTACTTACATAATTAAAAACAATAAATAGAATAACATTGCCTTCAGGATTTATATTTTATCTACATTACCAGTACCCATGAGCAGACCTTCTACTTTACAGTCATGTGGAAGAAAGGGAGATTGACTATCTAAGGAAGAAGAAGATAAATATATATTAGACTTGGCAAATTTCTTTTTAACAAAAATAAGAAGATTGGAGGATTACTGGTTCTGGACAAGTTGGAATAATAGGGACTTTGACTGGAAACACCACCACCAACAAAACTCAAGAAATATATGAAATATATGAACATAAAAACTCAGGAAATAGATGAAATATATGAAGTATATAAAACAATGATTTTCAAGACACTGGACATTGACAGTGACAAAAAATTCGATTTCTGGGGATGATAGACAAATGAAGCAAGCCTAATGACTGCTCCCATGTACTGACTTATGAGCGTTTCTGGCCACAGCACAGGGTTGGAGAATCCAGATGGAAGCAGGAAGACTCTCTGAGTTGAGGAGATGGGGGAAGTTGAGAATCAGGAGAAACCAAAGCATCTGGAGTTTGCAGGACAGAGCACTTGAGAAGAGAGATCTGCAAACAGAGATAATTCTAGATATATACAGTAGCTTCCCTTTAAATATTAATTGCAGTACTTATCAGTGCATGCTCATGAAAGAATACCTGAGGGCAGAGAAAGGATAACCCCAAATGATTAGAGGGAACAGTACCCAACATTCACATAAGGCCAGGCACAATGTCTGTTGCTACCTGTCAGCCTGTAAAAAGATCCTATATCCAACATGATAAAAGTACAACGTCTCACATTTAATAAAAACATTGTATTGACATACAAAGAACCAGAATAATATGTCCCATAATAAAATAAATCAATTGAAACAGACTTACAAAAGACACAGATGTTAGAATTAGCAGACAATGATGTTAAGAGGTACATTATGCAGCGTTCCATACTTCCAACAGTTAGGTACAGACATGGAAAATATTTTCTTAGAAGTCCCACATCAGACTTCTAGAGAAGAAAACTACCATGTGTGGGGAACCCTGGTGGCACAGTGTTTGAGCATCCAGCTCTTCATCTTAGCTCAAGTCTGGATCTCAGGGTTGTAGGTTCAAGCCCCACACTAGGCCCCACGCCAGGCAGGGAGCCTACTTAAAACAAACAAACAAACAAACAAACAAACAAAAAGTAAGAAAACTATTGGATGCTTGAAAAGAAACACTGGCTGATAGGATTAAGGACAGAATAAACATTCAAGAAAATAAATACTAATAAAATACCATTAATGACCTTGAAGAAATAATATCAAAAACTCTCCAAAGTGAAAAAGATAGACACAAAATAAATGTGAAAATATTAAAAGAGCATCAGTGAACAATGAAATAACTACAAGCTATTAAAGAGACATGTAATTGGGGTTCCCCACAGGAAGGGAATGGGGGACAGAAAAAAATATTTAAAGAAGTGTTGGGTAAGTTTTTCCAAAATTTCTTAAAACTTGTATACTCATAGAACCCAAGAAACTGAATGAACTCTGGGCATAAGAAAACAAACAAACAAGGGGCATCTGGGTGGCTCAGTGGGTTAAAGCCTCTGCCTTTGGCTCAGGTCATGATCTCAGGGTCCTGGGATTGAGCCCCACATCCTGCTCTCTGCTCAGTGGGGAGCCTGTTTCCTCCTTTCTCTCTCTGCCTGCCCTTCTGCCACTTATGATCTCTGTCAAATAAATAAATAATCTTTAAAAAAAGAGAGAGAGAGAGAGAAAGAAAGAAAGAAAACAAACTATATCAAGGCACATCATAGTGAAATTTCTCAAAATCAATGATGGAAAGAAAATCTGAAAAGCAGCGGGGCAGGGGTGGGGGGATACCTATCATACATTCAATGACAGCAGATTTCATATCAGAAACAACACAGGACAGAGTGAAGCAAAGTTTTAAATTACCGAAAGAAAAAAAATTTGTCACTCTTAAATTCCATGTCCAGTGAAAATATCTTTCAACGTGATGGCCCAATAAACATGTTTGAAGACATGCAAAGGTGAAAAGAATTTATCATCAGAGACCTACATTACAAAAAAAGTGTTAAGTTCTTCAAGAAGAAGAAAAATATAGCCAGATGGAGATGAGCATCTAAGGCACAAACACCATAAATAGTGACAACGTGAATAAATTTATAAGAATTCTGTGTTATTTAAATATCTTTCAAAGATAATTGAAACAAAAATAATAGCAATGTATCTGGGGTACTTAAAAATATGTACAAATCATGTCTAAAATAACAAAAGCATCCAGTCCACGAGGGTGGAAAATATATGATTATAGGGTTCTTATATTACAGATAAAGGGTTATACTATCGATTGAATATAGATTATTATTTTTAATTATGTTAAAATTAAAATTTAAAAATAAAATTAATTTATGTTTAAATATATATATATTACACATCCTAAAGCAACCACGATAATAGAACAAGGAATTATATCTAATAAGCAAAAATAGGAGATCATCTGAGATCACAAAAATTCATAATTAATCCAAAAGAAGGCAGCAAGCAGAGAAAGGGAAATAAAAATAAAGATAGGATAAATTAAATAATAAGGTGAAAGGCTAACCATATAAGTGATCACAGTAAATATAAGTAGCCAAAATGAAAGCCAGAGATGGACATATTGGATTAAAAAAAAAAAAAAAAAAAGACCAAGCTCTGTGTTCCCTCTAAGAAATACACTATAAATTTACAGAGACAGGTATATTTGAAGTAAAGGAAAGAAAAAAACATATCATGAAAAGAAAGTGGGTCTGTGAACTACTATCACAGTAGATTTTAGAATAAAGTATACAACTAGGGATAACATACAAATGGCTATCAGACACATGAAAAAATGTTCATCACCACTAGCCATCAGGGAGATTCAAATTAAAACCACATTGAGATGCCACCTTACACCAGTTACAATGGCCAAAATTAGCAAGACAGGAAACAACATGTGTTGGAGGGGATGTGGAGAAAGGGGAACCCTCTTACACTGCTGGTGGGAATGCAAGTTGGTGCAGCCTCTTTGAAGAACAGTATGGAGATTCCTCAAGAAATTAAAAATAGAGCTTCCCTATGACCCTGCCATTGCACTCCTGGGTATTTACCCCAAAGATACAGATGTAGTGAAAAGAAGGGCCCTCTGTACCCCAATGTTTATAGCAGCAATGGCCACGGTCACCAAACTGTGGAAAGAACCAAGATGCCCTTCAACGGATGAATGGATAAGGAAGATGTGGTCCATATACACTATGGAGTATTATGCCTCCATCAGAAAGGATGAATACCCAACTTTTGTAGCAACATGAACAGGACTGGAAGAGATTATGCTGAGTGAACTAAGTCAAGCAGAGAGAGTCAATTATCATATGGTTTCACTTATTTGTAGAGCATAACAAATAGCATGGAGGACAAGGGGAGATGGAGAGGAGAAAGGAGTTGGGGGAAATTGGAAGGGGAGGTGAACCATGAGAGACTATGGACTCTGAAAAACAATCTGGGGGTTATGAAGGGGCGGGGGATGGGAGGTTGGGGGATCCAGGTGGTGGGTATTGGAAAGGGCACAGATTGCATGGAGCACTGGGTGTGGTGCAAATATAATAAATACTGTTACGCTGAAAAAAGAAAAAATTTTTAAAAAAAGAAAAATTTTTTTAAAAAGACCAAAAAAAAAAAAGGTGATTTATAACCATAAAGATGATTTTGGGGGAAAAATGAACAAAATAGGATTGAACTCATAAAATAAAAATGAAAAGAAAAATGGACTGGAACAAAATGGTTGCAAAACACATGTTTGCCAAAGGACTGGCCCCTGGAGCATACATCTGGAATACAGAAAGAATTCACAAGAACAAATCACCAACAATCCAATTCAAAAGTGGGCAAACGATATGAAAGAGATGCTTTGCAGAAGAAAATATGCGCATGGGTCAAATCGGACATGAAAAAGACATTTAACATGACTTTTCTTTAGGTAAATGCACATTAAGACTATGACAAGGTATGACTACCTCCCTAACACAATATATAAAATAAAAAAAAAAATAGTGACAACACTGAATGCAGAAAAGCTGGAGCCTTTATCCATTGCCAGTGGAGCGATAAAATGGTACTCTGGAAAATAACCTTCAGGAAAAGAGTTTATCAATTTTCTAAAAAACCAAAGATACATAGTCTCACTCCTATACAGAAGTCTCAGAGAGATAAAAACTGAATTCCAGGCATAATGTGTACTTGGTTCTTCAGAGCAGCTTCATATCCTCAGAGCAGCTACTTACAAAGATTGATAACAAGCAAGTGCTCTCCAGACACTTGGAGATCAATGATTTAATCATGATACACTCATACAACAGAATACGACTCCGTAAATAGAAGGAATGAACCACTCATTCATAAAAACAACTTCTTGGGATCTCAAGAGGAGGATGCTGAGTGAAAAGCCAGTCTCCAAATATCACATACTGTATCATTCCGTTTGCATGACATTCTCCAGATGGCAACATTATAGACACAGACAACAGAATCGTGGTGAGCAGGGGTTATGAAGGCGGAAGGAAAGAGGGATATCAGTGTGGAGATGGAATGATATTGTGCCTTAATCATGGTGGTGGTTACCACAAAGCCACGCATGTTATACAACCTCTCAGAACCACACACACACATACGTTACACCAATGTTAATTTTCTGGTTTTGATGTTGCACCACGGACACGTTGGCTACTGCCATTGGAGGAGAGTGGGTAAGGGTAAATGGAATCACCTTGTGCTCTCTTAGCAACTGCCTGTAGCTTCCTATAATTATTTCTATATAAAAGCTGAAAAAAATGGGAAAAAGATGGAAAAGACGCTTTGACAAAGATAGACAGATTGCAAATAAGCACATGGGAAGTTGCCCCTGGTCCAAGTAAAAGCAGATTAAGATCACAATTGCCAGCTACCACACATCTGCTAAAAAGGACTGAAAACATTTTTGAGACACCATTTTTGGCCTTATGGACAATTTCACATCTTTCAGATAAATTATAAAAAAGCCTTCGACTCTAAGAGATTTCTGGTTTTCGTTAGGAGACCAGATTCAGGATGGGTATTTGGATCCCTTTACCGTTTCTCCTTGAACCCCCCCTATCCACTGAAAAGATTTGTGCTTGTCGACATTGCGTATTTTTTACTAAGAATGAACAATATTAAAAAAATAACTTATAAAACGATCATTATGGACACAGGAAAGTAACCATGGCTATTTTTTTTTATTGCAGTCACTGTTCTGTTAAAATTCATAGGAACACTGGCTTTTTAAATTTTTTTCCCTCTGAAATTCTGTTCTTCTTCAAAAGCACCCCATTATATTTTTAAATTCAGATCCAACCTGGTATCACCATTTTATGTAATGCGAAGATGGTCCCCTCCAAAGTCCTAAGGGGGAGGTCTGGGAGAGAGGTTTTTGTAAGGCTATGGGAGTAAAACCCAACTCAATCAAATTGTATTCTCTTTAACAGGGTCTCATGGTTATACTCATAATACTAAACTGTTTGCAATTTTCAATTATGCTTTCCCTGTCCATACTCACCTATAATACAGATGGCGAGAGAACTGATCGGGTAAGTAGCTGTTTTGTTTTGTTTTGTTTTGTTTTTTAAGATTTTATTTATTTATTTGACAGAGATCACAAGTAGGCAGAGAGGCAGGCAGAGAGAGGAAGGGAAGCAGTCTTCCTGCTAAGCAGAGAGCCCAATGTGGGGCTTGATCCCAGGACCCTGGGATCATGACCTGAGCCGAAGGCAGAGGCTTAACCCACTGAGCCACCCAGGCTCCCCCGGGTTAGTAGTTGTTTTTGCGAGAATGAAGGTGCAGTTGATTATTGAGGGATCTGGGCTGTGATTATTTGTATAATTTTGGAGTGGAACAAAGACGAAACAGGTGCTGTAGAATTTCTGAGGACCTCTCTGTATAGGCTGACCACACTTTCTAGCACACTGATGGATGCCTAAGATAACCAGAAACTTCCACCCATGTTGACACCATTTTTTGGTTAGCTTATGGATTCATTGATTTGTGTATTTAACACACACAGCATCCCTACTTCTGCACTGGACTGTGTAACATGGCAAGGAGACAAAAGTCAGTCCTTCCCTTAAATAACTCAAAGCAGGATTAGTAGTATTACCCTATGAAGAGATCGATGATACTACTGTGGGGTTGGTGCTGTAAACTCAGACTACCTCCAAAATACCTTAAAGTTGTCCTTTAATTTTCCTTTCTTGTAACAGCTCACAAGCAGGCAGTCCACACCTTATAGTGTAACTTGAACCTCCTGAGTTGTGTGGCTTTCCTTGGTGGGTAGAAGTTGCTTTTTCGGGCTCTTTCCTTTATGTCTGCAATATACGCCCAGATCTTTGTCATGTGGCCACACACAATTACAAGGGAAATTGCATAATGTAGTCGTTAGCTAGGCAGTTGTTTGTGTAAATTAAACCGAGGAGTTCTGCTATTCAAGGAGGCAGACGATATTGAAAATTGGTAGACAACCAGTATTTCCTCTCACATTGTGTTCCCTGGCCACCCAAATGTCATGTTCAGCTTTCCTCCCCCAAAGTGAATGCACTTCTCCACTCATCAAGGCGAAAAATGCTTGGAAAAATGAAAGTCTCGTGCATTTTTTTAAAAATTTATTTATTTATTTTGATAGAGAGAGATCACAAGTAGGCAGGAAGGCAGGCAGAGAGAGAGGAAGGGAAGCAGGCTTCCTGCTAAGCAGAGAGCCCAATGCGGGGCTCGATCCCAGGACCCTGAGATCATGACATGAGTTAAAAGCAGAGGCTTAACCCACTGAGCCACCCAGGCACCCCTCATGCATTTTTATACTTGGCTCAAAGTGCAGGATTTTTGAGTGATTTGCCCTTTTCCCCTACAATTCTGGAACTACTTATCTGTTATTTAAGAAGTTATGAAGTGGAAATCTTATTAACTGCACTTGCTTCCACTCAAAACTAAAATGTAGGAGTATTAAAAATAATAACAATCAATCAGTCATACCTCACAATCCCCCTACAAGTCTTTCTGCCCATGGGGCCCATTCCTGTGCTAAAATAAAAGCACTTTTTTGGGGGGAGGCTGGGTGGCTCAGATGGTTAAGCATCTGCCTTCTGCTGGGGTTGTGATCTCCAGGTCCTGGGATGGAGCCCCGTGTTGGGCTCTCTGCTCAGCAGGGAGTCTGCTTCTCCCTCTTCCTCTATTGTTCCCCCTGCTTGTGCTCTCACTCTGTCAAATAAACAAATAAATAAATAAAGTCTTTTTTCTTTAAAAAAAAAAAAGCACCTTTTGCACTAAAATAAAATTTAATAATAATAATAACATCTCCACTTTCATAAACAAGTCATTGATAACCTTAATGTTGCCCATCCATAGGAATTATCTGATTCTGAGAAATCCAAGCAATGGTGTGGCTTTCTCCTCTGCTCACTTATGAAATAGCCCTTTATTTACTATCCTCTAGGTATCGAGGAATTTTCCCTTTTTGGGGGGTTGCTTGATTTTTGTACCTCACTTCCTGAGGGTGCAGGGAGATCTGGGAATTGTTTCAGATGTCAAACAGTTCTGGGTTTTGCAGTGTTGGCCTTTGAGCTTATGAAAAGAAAATATCTTTAGAAAATCAGGGATGATTGAACAGTCTTAGTCTCTTCAGCCTGTGAATTTCATGTCTGTATCCTTGCCTGTTATTTCAATTCCAGTCCCTGTGTGTGTATTCTAAGGGGCAGGAAAAGAAAAAAAGAAACAGGCACACATTTATTTTAAGTGAGTCATTCAGGAGTGGTTCAGAGTAATTTTTCTTACTTTGGCTTGACCAGGTCTTAGAATCTAGCCACACAGAGACGAAAATAACCTTGAAAAATAAGGTCACAACCCTATGTTAATCAATTGAATTTAAGTAAAATAAAATTTTCTAAAAAAAGAAAGAAAAATAAAGTCACAAATCGACAACGGTTTGCTCAGATAAATACAAATGATTTTTTTAAAGCAGTAAGAGAGAAAATGTAGATTTAACCTCACAGAAGTGTCTTAAAAAAGAATCCTAAATACATTTTTGGAAAACACAATGATTCCCTCCCCATACATGTAGAAAATCTTAGGTATATTCTCTTGTGAAATCTTTACACATTTATGTATAGACAGACATAAAATCACACACATCCAAATATATATTACATGTCCAACAGGCACAGATTAAATTTCTAGACTCTCATAAGCAGCTAAGTTTCCAGAAATAGCCAGGCTAATTTTTCCACATTCAAGACAGAAAAGGAAAGCCACAAACTCATATCTCTCCTTAGTTTGTGTCATCCTGGATAACTTTTAACGGATAGATTTTCTTTTTCCTTTACCTTCTATAAATTCTGTGGACACAGAAAAATAAGCTGGAAAATGTTCACACACACCATGACACGTAGCTGGATCCCCAGATAACTTGGCAATGTAGGGACTGACATTGACTTCTACGGTGCCCACTCTGGGGCCTATGTATTAAATAACAGCAACTCGGTAGTGTGGGATAGACTTTGGAGGCCAGGATATACCTTTAGGAATAGGATGGGAATAAAACTCTGAGGATTTAGGTGAAATGATTCTGAATGATGCTTTGGCTTATTTACAGCTTTCTGCATTATTTTTCCTGAAATAGGTTTCAGGAAGTCCTTCTCAAGGCTTGCTGTCTCAGCTCTCATTCTACAAAAATCTTAAGAAGAAGGACACAGTCTTACACTATAACACCTGAGACAGAAGTACAGATGTGAGGATATGCTTCTGTAACCTGTAGGCATGCAGATGGAAAATGGAAAAATAAAACAATGTAAGGACAAAAGCTTGTTTGTATTTTTTTTATTAAATTGATTTATTTATTTTCAGAAAAACAGTATTCATTATTTTTTTCACCACACCCAGTGCTCCATGCAATCCGTGCCCTCTGTAATACCCACCACCTGGTACCCCAACCTCCCACCCCCCCGCCACTTCAAACCCCTCAGATTGTTTTTCAGAGTCCATAGTCTCTCATGATTCACCTCCCCTTCCAATTTCCCCCAACTCCCTTCTCCTCTCTAACACCCCTTGTCCTCCATGATATTTGTTATGCTTGTTTGTATCTTCTTTTGTTGACTACTATTGAATCAGTCAACATAGACGGTGATGCTATAATGAGATCTGATCCCTGAAATACTTCTTGTGTTTATCATAATTTTATCATATTAGTTGCATATTCCCTGTGACCACCCAGGTGGCCCACTTTTCTTTTAAATGTCATGCACACACATGTATAATCATTTGTCAGTTTAAAGACTGTGAAATAAGAGTGGTTTTCTGAGTCTCTTGCAGATGTATGTCAGCCTAGGATAACTACTGTGAGTGCCACATTAGCAGAAGTATGGCTAATAATCTTTGCAGTCAATTTGGACAGATTCATTTATGACACAGAAAACAGATGACTCGCTCATTGTTGCAAGGATTTCCAGATCCAGTGAAAAGAGCTCCTGATCTTTATCTACATATACAAAATGACTTCCAGAATTTATTCTCAATGCAGGTAGCAGAAATGCAGAGATTACCACTGAAAGACCAGTTGAAGGACGAAGGTCAGGGCCTTGGTCATGTGAAGATATGGGTATCAGCTGAAACTAACTAAAACCTTTATTTAGGTAGAGAAGAATGGATGCCAATGATTTCATTCAATGAATGTGATTCCTGTCTCCATAAGGTAAAAAATGAAAAGTCTGCGTGTTGACAAAGTCCAAGATTCTCTCCACAGACATCGCGTGGCTCCTATCCTGACTGATACACTGAGGACAAAGTCAAAGTCAAGCTATGGACTCCGAAAGGGTTGAAAAGATATTCCGAATCACATAAGCTTCAATAAAGCAATGTTTGCTAATCAACAGTTTTCATGTTAGTGGTATCAAGAAAAACACAGATAACAGGAGCTCATGTCATTGTGTAAATATAGGTGCAAATTTGAGCATCTGTATAATACGTGGTTAATTTTGCAGCACACTGACTTATATTTGATCTGTTGAGGAAGCCACGATGTGATTTTTTTTAAAGATTTTATTTATTTATTTGACAGATGGAGATCACAGAGAAGCAGGCAGAGAAAGAAGAGGAAGCAGGCTCCCCGCTGAGCAGAGAGCCCGATGAGGGGCTCGATCCCAGAATCCTGGGATCATGACCTGAGCCAAAAGCAGAGGCTTTAACCCACTGAGCCACCCATGCACCCCTAGGATGTGATATTTTATCACCATTGAGTAATGCTAATCACTTATGAAGGATAGGAAGCAGTGCCAATGGCAGGAGCTCACTTTGCTTAATCCTTCCAATCTTTTCTTTATCCATGATTTTAGTTTATTTTTTCGGAGTTATTTACCTTTTTTAAAAATTTTATTTAAGTGGTCTCTACACCCAACATCAGGCTCAAACTCAAGACCCTGAGATCAAGAGTCTCATGCCCTTCTGACTGAGCCCACCAGGCATCCCTGTATACATGATTTTAATTGGCAGGGGATTATGATTTTGAGGCCCATCCTCTTTGTGCTTGGACTTGTCCACTCAGAGTCTCTGCATTTAGATGCAAATGCTGTCTGCTGTGACGTGATCTCAGTGAATGTCTGCAGTCTAGAAGACTTGGAATGTGTCCTGGGACATTCTCTGCCATTTTTATATTTACCTCTCCATTGTTATTAAGCAGTACAAAACATATAAAAGTCCCCTGCTTCAGTTTAAACATCTGTATTAGAAGCTCAGTGCTTCTAGAAGCAATAGAAGCCTAGTGCTCAGTTCTACCCCTGTAATCCATACACATAAGATTGGACTGTGTAGAAATTAAAGAGGTGCTTAAGTAGGTGTAGATGTTTGGATGAGAAGAAGACAAAAGTAGCCTGAAGGATCCATAGGACATCAGGAGACCTAAGGCCATGAACAAAAGAAACACCATATGCTCATCTGTTGTGTGTCCCAATTTCTCCACAGCTGGTAGCTCACTTAACTTCCAACAACTCTCCATAACTTCTGTATATCATGATTGTGATGGCGTGGCTTCCCAACCTATTTAAGTTGTTTAATATACACCTTCAATGAGCAGCTCCTAGATTTATTCTAGTTTCTACTCTTGAAAATATATCCGTGTCTACATAGCAAAGAGGGGCTGAGCTGTCCTCAACAATATGAAGGTCATGGGTCTGTTAATGTTGGCTTTGGTGGGGTCGCCTACTCTTTCCGTCAATGTATTACCTTGGAACATAATGAATTAAGCATACAATGCTTATGCCATCGGGACTATCATCATGTCACAACCTTCTTTGCATGAAGAAAAAGATACATCAGGAAGTCTGTTGAAGATTTAGGACACCGGTCTGCTCCTGTAAATCGTGTCTCAGGACCACTGATCTGTACAACTGATCAGGTACAATTTCTAGGAAGTCATTCATTTCAGACCATACTGTGAATGCTACTTGGAGTTATGCAATAGGCAATCTGTGCCAGAGTGTGATTTTTCTGATGCATTTGCCACAAAATATACGTAACAATGAAATGTAAATAATTAAAAATAAACCCTATCCTTAACACCTTACCTTGTAGTAGGTTCTCCTGTTACTTAGGTCTTTGGATTTGGACCCAAACTACACATTGGATCTCTGGTCTCCTACTTGCTGATTGCAGAACTTGGGACTCTTCAGCCTCCACAATCACACATGCCAAGTCTGTATAATAAATTTCATTGTCCATATTGGTGCAAATTATTAGTTCTGTTTCTCTGGAGGGCCCTGATTAATAAAATAGACCTGTATCATGAAAAGAAATTGAATTCATAATTAAAGGGCTTGTCACGCAGAGAAGATTGGGTGGACAGGGGCAATTCTATCAAACATCCAATGAAGAAATAATACCAATAGTATGCAAACACTTTCTGAAAATCAAAGAGGAAGAAAAACTTCAGAGCTTATTTTTGAGGCAAGCAGTAACCAGGTCTCCCCCCCACAACCAGATCAAAAATATCATAAGAAAATAAAATACATTTACATGAACTTAGATCCTTACCAATATTAATAAATTAATTAAACCAAGCAACATATTTTAAAAAGTATGTCCTAACCATGCCGGTTTATGCCGGCTGTGCAAGGCTGTTTTACAGCTCTGTGTAAAGGGCAGAAACCATATGGTCCTCCCCATAGGTGGAGAAAAAGTTGTTGAAGGAGGTCAAACTCCTTGCATAACAGAACTTTTCAGTGAATTAAAGAATATGGTACTGAAAATTCTTCCAGTTAAGAAAAGGCAGAACAGGGCTTGCTTCGGCAGCACATATACTAAAATTGGAACAATCTGGAGAAGACTTGCATGACCTCTGCACAAGGAGGACACTCAGGTTTGTGAAGAAAAGGCAAAGCACTCCTTTTGACAGATTTTAAGCACAAGATAACAAGAACAGGAACATTTTGTATAGTTGTAGACAGACACCAGGATAGGAAAAGAACATCCTTTTCCCTATTAGAAGCTTTACTTCACGTTATGACGCCTTGAAGGAAGGCAGGGGTGGTGGGTCAGAGATTCTCCATAATTCATGATGGTAACCATAAGCACCGCAAAAGAACACAGAGTGGAGGGGATGACAGATTTCTACTTTCTTTCTAAGTTAAAGGATAATTTAGCCAAGACGATAGAACATGCAAAGGCTCCCTTATACTTTTGGAGAATATAATTCCAGAGATGTGGACAAATAACACATTACTCCCATCTTTGGATTTCCTGACCTGGGATCTATAAACATTGTGTGCTATTTTTTCTATTATTATTTGTCAAGGAAGCTAACATTACCGCAGAGGAACCGGGGTTGTTAGCAAAACATATGAAGTATAATTTGGGAGGCAAGAGAATAAAAACCCCATATCTATGAAGAAATCCCATATTTTCTATTAAAGGTGAGGATTTCTATGGGCAAATTAAGGTTTTATTATAAGTCAAAATATTTCCCCAAACAGTAAGCACGTGTTTAATTAGCGAGGTCTTTGGGGAGTGGTAGGTAAATAGGAATTAAGATTTGCCCTCACACTGAGAAAAGAGTGTGCAAAGCTCTGGCCCTCAACACTGTGGCTATCTGAAGCGTAGAGATAAATGATTATCTCTGTCAGCATCATGCATTTTACCCCATCGTAGAAACCCATCTGCAAGAAACACAGAGCAAAAAGATGTCTTTTAGGGTGCTATATCATTATATCTTCATTCTGTCTTACTGAGCAAAACCTACATATACCAAATTCCCACAGTCTATAGTGCCTGATAGAGACACAAATCATATACTGCCTGCTGCCTTGGGGGAATTTCACTGAAAAGCCTCTGAGACCGATTCTAAGGTACTGGTGTTCCCAGGTCCTGTACAGATATCAAGTTAAGACTGAATGTTGTTTTGGGACAGAGGTATGTATTTTCCTTTTATTCCTCTGGTGTATGAGAGGGCATGTCAGTTCCATGCCAGGCCCTAAGACTCATACAAGTTTTCCTGAAATTATTCCATAGGAGGAAACCATAGTCGTAGAATAGTCTTATAAAAACTACTTTTTATAAAACTAGTTATTTGAGAAGGATGTAAATGTCTAAGGGGATTTTTTTTCATTAAAAAAATGCTTGATTCTCTAGTAGCAAACTTAATGTTACAATTTTAAAGACCTGTAGAACCATTTCAGATTGTTCTCTGAAACCATCTCAGCCATGTAGTCATTTTCAAAAGACAGAAAAGAATTGGCCTAAAAATCATATACTATCTAGAATTTACAACACAGAGTAGCTTTCTATTAGTCTGTAAGTCTGGCTTGCTAGTATTTTTTAGTGCTGCTTTATTCAATTTTATGTAATGACATTTGACTTTTCTTTTGTTGTTGTTGTTGTTGTTGTTGTTGTTGTAAATGAAAGAACTTTGATCCAAAAGGAGGATGGTCTTGATCTGGAATCATATTCTTTGCATGATCATTACTCTTGTTGAAAAAAATTATATGGCATTGAGTGGACTCTCAGCTCCAAAGACTGCTTTGTTTATCAGGTATCAATGAAAAAAAATATTTTTTAGGAGGTTGACTTTACCATCATGAAAAGTGAGTTACAGTTTGTTCAGAGAAATGTATTTTTGCTTCAGGTATGACTAATAATAAGGAACAGGATTAAAGATTTTTTTGAAAAATAGTAAATTAGATAGTAAGGGCAGTATCATACTAATTATAATGTTATCAAGAAATAAGAAAAAATACACATTTATTTCCATACCTAAGGTAAACTCTCTGTTGGTAATAAAAACAGAGATTTTGAGTATGAGAAGGCAGTAACTGTCATTGAAACAAGGGTAGGAATAAAGTCAGAACATCATGAATAATTCTATAGAAAGGGTCACTGGCCTGCATTAAGCAAATTCAACATTTAAATACGAGCTTTTAAATGTGCATGGTTTTTTCCATGCCATTTTCCATTTGAAAGTAATTACCACTGACCCTTGAACAACACAGGGGTGTTCTGGGCACCCTCCCTCCCCAGAGTAGAAAATCTGATATAACTTTGGACTCCCCCAAAACTTAACTGTTAATAGCCCAGTGTTGACTGGAAGCCCTACCAGGAACATGAAGAGTCAATTAACACGTACATTTTATGTTACAAGTATTGTATACTATATTCTTACAATAAAGTAAACTAAAGAAAAGAAAATGTTACTGAGAAAATCATAATGAAGAGAAAACACATTTTTAGTACCGTACTATCATACTGTAAAAATCCACATAATAAGTGGACTTGCAAGGTTCAAAACTGTGTTGTTCAAGGTTCAACTGTATAATATTTCCTTTCCTTTCCTTTTTGTTTGGTCAATCTCCTCAGAATAAAAGCCTTTAACTTCTGTAGAAGAACCATCAGATTTTACAGAACTTAATAAAGGTAGGTAGAAGAAATATTTGTTTTATTGCTATTCTTTTAATATATTTTATGATAAATTTGAACATACCTGTACACCATACAGCTAGAAATTTTTACAGTTCTATAGGAAAAATGAAATTCTAGCTCCATGGACTCTACCAAGTTTCCTATGATTTCACTTCAATGAGAAATGTACATGAAACAGAGTATCCATTGTCATCATGATGAAGACAAAAAAGGCTATATATTTTTTGTTTATACTCAGGATGGTCCATGTGTTCAAATAAAAAAAGAAGATTTCTTGCTGTTAGAGAAGAAAAGCACTCCTAATATGTGGGTATTTTGCTTAACATTTCTGTAGGCAGATCATGAGTAGAAAAACAAGGGTTTGAAGGCTCAGGCAGATGTGGTACCAAGCCACCTACCCAGCTATGCCAGTGCAAAGATGTGTGGCGAGTTGTGTGCAGTTTGTGTGGTGAGTCAGTTGTGTGTCGTTCCTGTGGTGAGCTAGTCAGGGGTATCAAGAGGGAGCAAACTCTGAGTCTAAGAGCACGCATGTTACATTGTCGCTTGTTGAGTCAAATGCTGTTAGTTCTTTAACTTCAGAAGGAGCCTGAATCTGGAGACAGAACAAAAATAACTATGCCAGATAACTACCTAGGAACAGAAGTATAAATGAAAGAATTCTACACGGCAAAACACAGAAACAAAGTAACAAATACTTTGTTGTCTCTCCAGGGGCAGGAATACCAGGACTAGAGGGCAATATTAATTTTCAGCTGCATGGCCAAGATGGTCAACATTATTTCAAGACAAAAAGACCCGTAAGACACATGCACTAAGGCTCAGATCCTCGGCTTCCTATAATGTAAGTCTACATTCCTTACATAGCCTTTCCGGAACTCAAGATAAGAGAGAATATGCCATTTGGACCTACTTGAAGTACATTGCTAAATAATAAATGTTAGCTTTCCCACTCTTAAGCCTGGTGGTGGGTATTATGGAGGGCGAGAATTGCATGGAGCACTGGGTTTGGTGCATAAACAATGAATTTTGGAACACTGAAAAGAAATAAAATAAAATGAAAAAAAAAAGAATTGAAACAATTACATGGCCTAATTTTTCACATTTAGCACAGTACCTACCTTTTACTTTGAAATATTTGTGGACACTATGACATGGAACCAAAGACACTAATCCTTTTACCTGATCTTTCTGGCCAGCGCATGCCAGGCATCTGTTGTGACTCAACACCGCCTGTGACTCAGTATCACAACCCACAGGCTGTGAAGACCCACGGCATCAAGGGGCATAACTATGGATTCTCAACAAAGAGATCAAGCCATTCACCAGGGCCAGTCTGGACCAATGCCTTTCCCTCAGGAGGCACAGAGCAACCTGCAGAATTTTTTAAAGGGGCAGCCAGTTATTCTTGGGGTAAGTACAACGAAAGTTCTCTAGGGATTTTGAGGTGGCTCATATTCCCCTAAATTTGCTCTGGATCAAATCAATATGATGACCTGAGAGGAGAATTTGGAGTGTTTGCAATAATTCCCAAATCAAGAGAAAAATAGGACTTTCGAGTAAGAAATCACATATGCCATTTAGCCAAATCACCAAACTGTTTTATGTTCGGGAACACTGAATGAAAATTTAAGCACAGGTCATGGAATTCTCCAAATTAAAGGAATGCTGAATTGTTTACAACCTCCACATGTGGGGCAAATAATTCTAAAGCTTATTCCTCCTAACTCAGAGGCATTTTCTCATTTTCTAGGTGAGCCAAATCATGATTGGCCTAATAAATATTTACCTGTGGATTATGGTAAAAGTCTTCCTTTCATTCTATGAACAATATCTAGTCCCAGGGAACACTGTATATGACTTCATTTTCCTTTGGGGACCAATTTTTGTAAGTAAATTGGAATCGCTTTGATTTCTGTATTACTTAGGATATATGTAAAATCCTTAATAGTTATCATTTATAAGCACAAAATTCAGGGAGAAGTATTGAGAAGTATTTGGTGTCAGGAAAAAAGATTATAGAATGCTGTATTCACAGACTAACTCATTGAACTTTAACATTTTACAGTTAATCATATCCGGAACTGTGTCCATTGTGTCTGGAAAGAAGACAACAAAACAGATGGTACATTTATCTACAGTTTCAGAAAATTAAGACAGGCATAACATAGACCAACCTTTGTCTCCAAAATGATCAAGCTGTCTCCAATTCCCAGGTTTCTCTTTGTCTTGAGTTGAGATCCCAGAATGATTCTTTCCCTATTCCCCACAGGTCATGTTGTCTCGGTCCAGCTCAGATGAGAAATTACCCAGTAGCAAATAGCAACCCTGTGCACAAGTTTTATGAATTTCAATTTTACTTGAATTTTAAATAAAATGCACACATATGTACAATCACTTGCCAGGTTCAAGCATAGAAGAACAGGTTCTGATTCTTTTTCAGATCTGTGGCAGCGTTGGAGTAAACACTGTGGCAGCTGTATCAACAGGATTATCACTAATAGTCCTTACACTCAGAATAACCCTAACCTATTTCTTCTTCTTAAACATATCAGCTCATTATTTCATAACTGTAAGTATTGACAGATCTAGTGGAAAAAAACTTCTTGGTACTTATCCATATATATATGAAATTCCTTGCAGACGTCTTTCTCATCACGAGTGGGCAATCCGGCACTGCTTAAAACTGACAGATCACTTGAAGAAAAAGGTCAGGGCCTCGACCCTGAATGAGTAAATATCTTTGAACTATAAATTATTGGTGATGTTAGGACTTAAGTACATCAGGTGAGCTAAATAAAACCCTTATTTGAGATGAGATCAGAATGGTTGCCAATGAACTCACTCAATGATTATAATTGCTATCTTTATTAAGGTAAAGAGAAATCTAGATGTTTAGTCCATTCAGCATAATGATAGACGAAGTCCAGGATCCTTTCTAGAAAGTATCTGTTTAATAAAACCAACACTAAGCTCCTTGGTTATATGGTGAAAATTAAAGTGGAATGTAAAGGGATCCTAAAACATTTTAATTTTTAGACACCTCAATAAAGCATGGCTTGAAAATGTGCAGGCTCTTTACCAATTGGTTATGTCAAGAAAAAAAAAAATGGTTAACAGAATCTCACTTCTTCCATGTGAAAATTATAAATGAATGAAATTGCAAATTTGGGGGCCTATAAATTAGCATAATTATGTGTGTCTTTGCCAAGATTTTATCTGAAGGTGGCCAGAGTGGGATATTTTACTGCCATTGACAATCTGTCAGTTAGTTATGAAGGAGAACCTGCAGGGTCCATGGCAGGAGTTCCCGCGCTCAGTCCTTCCATCTTTCCTCCCTGCGTGATTTTAATTTGCAGGGGATTTTGTTTATGAAGCTTGCCCTCATCATCTTGGGATTCATCATCTCGCTGTTGCTGTCTGCATTTGGATGCAGTGCTGTCTGCTGTGATATGACCTCAGTGAGTGTCTGTGATCCAGAGGACCCAGTGCCTTCTAGGATATCCTTTGCCACTTTTACATTTACCTCTTCTTTTTTTTTGAAACTTTAACAAACTTCATATTTTATTTTTGAATTTTTAAAATTTATTATTATTTTTTTAATTTTTTAAATTTATTTTCAGCATGAACTCTGAAAAACAATCTGAGGGATTTGAAGTGGCGGGGGTGGGGGTCGGTGGGAGGTTGGGGGAACCAGGTGGTGGGTATTAGAGAGGGCACGGATTGCATGGAGCACTGGGTACGGTGCAAAAACAATGAATACACTTACCTCTTTAAGTTTTACTGAACCGTTCAAAGCATACAAAACATCCAAGACCCTCTGTCAGGTTAGGAGTCCCTCACAATTGTTTTGCTACTAACAGCCACATGTGTAAAATTAGACTGGAAGGTTGCTTGGCTGGATGTAGATGTTCATGTTAGAAAGAGAAGAGGGTCCCCAAGGAGCATCCGTGCATTAGGAGAACTGGGGTCATGGGCAAGTATAATGTCATAACATATCATGAAATATCATCTACTGTGTGTTCTTCCTCCACAGGTGGTTGTCGACTTATCCTCCAATGAACGTGGACTTCCCATAGCTGCTCTTTATCCTGACTATGATGAGGTGGCTTTCTAACCCACTTAGTTATTTGATATATCAACTTTTGAACTATTCCTGGATTTACTCTCAATGTATTATTGAAAGTAAATCAATAATCAGGCAGTAAACAGAGCCTTCAGTGTTCTGAAGGGGAGAAAAAGTCACAGATTGGCTGATGTTGACTCTGCTATGGTCTCCTGCTCTATCCCCAGTCATGATTCCATTGAGAAATGATAAATGAAGCATATGATTCATCAGCATCAACAATAGCATCATCTCACACCCTCCATAATAGGAAAAAATGGAATAAATGGAAAGGTTGTAGGTACTCTGGGACTCTGGTGTGGTGTGGAGGGTATGTACCAGAACCGCCGACCTACACAATTTCTGAGAAGCCATTTGCTTCAGACTATAATTTTAACCCTATACTGGGGCTGTACAGTAGGCCAGCTGCGTAGACCATGCTGCTACTGACCCTTTCCCTAAAGAGTACACATTTCCATGAAATAAAAGAATTAAAATAAGCCCTGCTCTTATCCCTTCACCTTAAAGGAGTCATCATTTCCTAGTATTACTTCCATCTGTGCCATGAAGATTTTACATCACGAAGTCAGTTATAGTCCTTTAACCTCAGGACCCTATAAAACTATTCCAATGAGTAAAGATGTTTTAAAACAGGAAAATACGGGGGGTGCCTGGGGTAGCTCAGTTGGCTAAGCAGCTGCCTTCAGCTCAGGTCATGATCCTAGGATCCTGGGATGGAGCCTGGGATCAGCAGGGAACCTGCTTCTCCCTCTTCCTCTGCCCCTCCTCCCTTCCCCCACTTGGTACGCTCTCTCCTTACACTGTCTCTCATTCTTTCAAATAAATGAATATAAAATATTTTTAAAGGAAAATACACACACTTTCTGTGCACAGGTTCTGCTTTTTCTTTTTTCTTTTCTTTTTAAAGATTTTATTTATTTATTTCACAGACAGAGATCACAAGTAGGCAGAGAGGCAGGCAGAGAGAGAGGAGGAAGGGAAGCAGGCTCCCCACTGAGCAAGGAGCCCCATACGGGGCTTGATCCCAGGACCCTGGGATCATGACCCAAGCTGAAGGCAGAGGCTTAACCCAGGAGGCCACCCAGGAGCCCCAGTTCTGCTTTTTCTTAGTCTCCTTTGCTTCATAGATCCTGATGCAGCCCAAACTACTTGACGAGGGAACAGTCATCATCACGTTTTGACTTTTTTGAAAGGCCTGGAACACTGTCAGTTTGTAATTATGTAGTCAAAAGACACAGGTGGCCTCTCTTAGTACATGTGTAACCAAAATTTAAGGAGGTACTGGGAGATGGCTTAATGCAATCCTGCCCGTACCATCTGCAATAGAACCAGAAACTGGCAATCGGTATGATTCTGTGTGATTCTGTATGTTTCTGACTTAACTCTTGTCACAGTTTGATAGCATGTTGTCAACTACAATATATTAATTGGCACTTAACACTGTCTTAGACACTAGACTCTGGCCTCTGGGAACAAAAATAATGTGGAAAATGCATCTCATTGTGGCCTAACAAATTAAACTCCATCTCTTATTTTAATGCTTTTTTTCAGAAAGCAAAGTCTACTATACTCTACTATACTGGATTTTTAAAAAAGATTCTTTGGGATTTTCCACATGTACTATTATATCTTCAGTAGGGACATTTATATTTCTTAATTTCCAAGTTGTAGGTCTTTTGTTCTTTTCTTGCCGTGTTACGTTGGCTGTGACTTCCGGTAGATGTTGAACAGGAGTGGGGAGAGCAGACACAGTAGTATTGGGGGACAGGGGAGTACATTTAGTAGGTCACTATTGGGTATGTTGTAACTGTAGGTTTTTGTATATGGCTTTTTTCAGATAATAGGAATTCCCATCTATTCCTAGCTTTTTGAGTTTTTTCTTTATCATGAATAAATAAGTTTTGTCAAATATATTTTCTGTATGTTGAGAAGATCATATGGGCTTTTGTATGTATTCTGTCAATATGGTGAATTGTATACATTGATTTTTTTTTTAAACCAGTGTTGCTTTCTTGAAATAAACCCCATCAATTGTGGTGAATTATCCTTTGATATACTTTTATATTTGATTTGATAAGATTTTGTTAATGATTTTTGCATCTATATTGAAAGTTATTTCTATGTGTTTCTTATGATATATTTGTCTTATTTGGGTATTGGAGTAATGCTGACCTCATAAAATAGAAGGGATTATGCTGAATTACTTTTTTCCTTAATTATTTGGTAGAATTAGCCAGTGATATGGCTAACCTGGAGGAGTTGGTTTCGTTATTATCATTGTAGTGGTTTTGCCTATACATTAGATTTCTTTAATAGATATTAAACTATTGAGGTCATCTATTTTTGAGTCAGTGTTCATAATTTGTGTCTTTCAGGTAATTCCAATTCCTTCCAGATGTTAAATTTATTTCATAAATATGTTCACAGTGTTTCTTTATTTCCTTTTAACATCTCTGCATTGTGCAGTGATATCCCTTCTTTTATTCCTTACATTGATAGCTTTTGTCTTCTATCTTTTTCCCTTGGTCATTCTCAATTAAGTTTAATCCACTTTGTTGATTTTTATTGTAATATCATCTTAATACAGTTATTTGTTAATACTTTGTTTGGCATACATGAGCCTGATCATTGAGTTGGTAGATAATAGGTAGATAGATATTCCTGAAATTTAACTATCATTGGAAATATTTTTATTTTTGTTTTGTTTATATTTATTTTATTTTAGTGATGTTATAGTTAATAAGGTACTTTTTTTTTTTAAAGATTTTATTTATTTAACAGAGAGAGATCACAAGCAGGCAGAGAGAGAGGAGGAAGCAGGCTCCCTGCTGAGCAGAGAGCCCGATGCGGGCCTCGATCCCAGGACCCTGAGATCATGACCTGAGCCGAAGGCAGCGGCTTAACCCACTGAGCCACCCAGGCGCCCAGTTAATAAGGTACTAAAGCAAAGACCATATTGGTTGAAAATATGAATTTCCTAGAAATTTCTCTGAAGGAAATAATTTTATTTAGTGAGTTAAAAGAACAAATACAGTCTTTGTCAGATTAATAAAAAGAGAATGTATGGAAATAAAACTATCAGTTAGTATTGAGGATTATGTTATAATGCTTTTGATTTTGTGTAACAAAACATTATGTACATCAACTTTGTCTGAAAACATCAGAATTGCTTATCAGGAGTTCTAGGTGTGGAAATACAGCAAATGAGGAAACACAGAGATCAAAACATAAATTTTCCTCCCCCACATATTGGTATAGTCCTTGATAGTCACAGAAGAGGCATAAGCTTAAGAAGACTCCAAGCTCCCACATCCCTGCGGTGGAACAAACCTAGGTAGGTAGAACTTTTTTTTTTTTTTTTTTTCCATTATCCAGAGCACCAGAATGTACTTTTGTCTATGTTCTGAGAGGCACAGTTGTAGAACCTGACAGACACACTGGACAGAATGTGGGCTCAAAGCAGAGACAGTCCTTCCTTTCTTTCCATTATTGGTAGATACTCAGTGCCGAATATTTCAGGAATTTTTTTTTTTTTTTTAGATAATGCAGAAAGTTTCAGTGACTTAGACACATTTGATCTTGTCTTCGTTCCTGTTTTCTGACTTTCTGATTATGCAAGTACCCTTTATGCATCAGCGGATAGATGGTAAGGCTCAGCATTAAGAAGGAAGTTTGTCTCCAGTCCTATTTTCTAGCAGACCCAATTTATGATACAGGGGAATAACTTGGTTAGAATTGTGACATTGAAACTTTTTTGTTTACAGTCTGCAAGTGCAATTCACAACGTCAAGTCTGGACATGGTGAGCCAGCTAAGTTCACAATAGTATTCTTGGTGAGAATAATGAGAGTTTTATAACTAATTTTGTAGAGGTAGAATAAAGAGGATTAGGAAGCTATGTTAACTTATAAAGGGTAGTAGGGCTTTGAAGTTAATATTTAAGTTGAGCGCAGTGTGGTAAACAAGGCTAATGTTTGTACTGTGGAGTAACCAAGAAATACTTCAGTGTCCTTCTCTAACTCGGCACCAGGTGAAAAAGCAGCATTTGTTAGAAAGAGGATGACTGTAAGTGTGAAAATCCTTCTCAAAATATTGAACAGTTGGGGCATCTGCGTGGTTTAATTGGTTAAGAAACTGCCTTCGGCTCAGGTCATGATCCCGGGGTCCTGGGCCTGAGTCCCTCATCAGGCTCCTTGCTCAGTGGAGAGCCTGCTTCTCCCTCTCTCTTTGCCTGCCATTCCCCCTGCTTGTGTGCTCCCTCTTTCCCTCTGTCAAATAAATAAAGGAAATCTTTTAAAAAAGATATTAAACAGTTGGATGGTAGCTTAAAAAGGAAAGTCTGAATGACATGCTTAAGATTTGATAGACTATTATAGTATATAATAACATATCTGTAATAAAAAATCATTAAAGTGAATTGGAGTGAGTAAAGTAAATATTATGGTCAATATTTTGAACCCAAAATACATATTTGTTGAGTGAACGGATGAGTAAATAATGACATTTGCAGTGAGGAGTGACAGGAGATACCTTTTTGGAATCAACAGTTCATTTCCCCCCAACATAGTTACTCTGAAATTTATGGCTTTCAAACACTCAAAGCTGTTATGTGTGGGCTTCAGGAGGCTAAATAAAGGGGTGTGTTATTCTGCGCCAGGCTTTATCTGAAAAACAGATTCTTACTTATCAGACCTCTGTCTCTTTGGTCCCACATCTGTAAATATGTCTGTGAATTTGGGTAAGTTATTTACCATCTGTGGATATAGGAGTCACATTTTAAGAAAATATATTAACAAACATAACAAATAGCATGGAGGACATGGGGAATTATAGAGGAGAAGGGAGTTGAGGGAAATTGGAAGGGGAGGTGAACCATGAGAGACTATGGACTCTGAAAAACAATCTGAGGGTTTTGAAGGGGCAGGGGGTGGGTGGTTGGGGGAACCAGGTGGTGGGTATTAGAGAGGGCACGGATTGCATGGAGCACTGGGTGTGGTGCAAAAATAATGAATACTGTTATGCTGAAAATAAATAAAAAATAAATTAATTAATTAAAAAATATAATAACTAATTGATGAGATACTCTTTATTTATGAAATATTAATGGACAAGACTCATCCACTAAAGAAATAGAAAAAAAATGTTCTTGTTAACACTTCTAGTTGTGATTACATAAGATAAATTCCTTGTTTCAACTGCTTAATTGAGAGCAACTACTGGGACTAGAAAAATTGAATACTTAGGATTAATTTTAAGTGTCCCGTAAGCATCCCATGTCATGATATTTTAATCTTTTCACTAGAACTGCAAAGAAATTTACACATACAAACATAATTGGGACCAGTGCACACAGCTACCTCTTATTTTTTTTTTTTTTAAGAAATGTGGCATGGGTCTTAAGAGTCAGAAACTATGTTTTCACTTTGATCCAGGAATTTTATACATAAGCAGTTATATGAAGGGTCTAATTCCATATAATTAACATAATGGGAAGAGAAAACTTAAGAAGAAATTGTATAAAGTATTATCAAAATTAAGTGAAAACGTAATAGGGAGAGTGATAGAATTCATAAATACCAATGCAATAAGGAATAAAGTCTACCCTTATTTTCCAAACTTAATTTAATGTTAACAAATATTCATAAAATTTATATAGTAGAAGATGATAAAGAAATAACAAGCTAATATTTTCAGGAAAAAATGGTTAAAGGTGAGTTAGTTTTCAAGGGTGACCATTCTGGGGTTTGCTCTACCATGGAAATCCATCATTGTTTTTGACAACAAGTGCCAAGGTGCATCCTAACTCCTTAAGAAGATAATTGAGAATTTTCGTCACATTTATTACATCTCGGATGGTACTAGGAAAATTGGATGCATCATTTCTAGGACCACACCTATTAGGCATAAGCATGATTATATTTTATGTTGACAAACCTGGGGCTTCAACTAAATATAGCATTCATTGTCACAAAGAAATTAAAGGTAAGGTGACTTTTATATAATGTATTATCAGGTATCTCTAATTTTCCTAGCATAATTATGGATACTACTTTAATTCTTTTTCATTCTTAAAACTAACTTGGATTGGATGATAAATTACATGACACAATTAATTAAATTCAAGGGAAATGTCTTTAATTCAGATCTACTTGGCTTTATTTTTTTAAGGTTTTATTTATTTGTGTAAGAAAGAAAGAGCACAACCAGGGGGAGCAGCAGGCAGAGGGAGAAGCAGGCTCCCTGCTGAGCAAGGAGCTCAACTTTGTCCCAGAACCCTGGGATTATGACCTGAGCCAAACGAAGGCAGATACCCAACCAACTGAGGCACCCTCTATTGGCCTCTAAATCCCAGATTATTTTCACTTCAGCATGGATATATCACATAAATATATCACAACTCCCATGATGGGTACTTTCTTACAAGTCTGTGGCCACATGCAACTTAAAAAAAACAAAGACAAAAACAATAGCATTCCTTAATCTGGGAGGATATCTTATAGTTACATAGATTTTGATATTCAACCTCTGTCATCTCTCTCCTTAATTTACACTGTTGTTTATCACATGAGTGATATGAGTCAGCAGCAGAGACATATGAACATCACTTGGCCAGTGACTTCTCTTCATATATGATAAAGACCTCAGATTTTTAAAAAAGCCCAGTATCTACTTCCATTACAATAAGATTAACAGTATTTGGCATATGATGGTACATCTCTGCCGCTAATAACAGATGACCATCTATTACAGAATGAACAAAACTTTGGCTTCTGATAGGATGCCTGTGGACATTCCTCCAAACCAAAACCAAAGTACCCTATTGGGAAAGACAGAAATATCTAGTACCCTGAAATATCTACTAGACAAGCTGCAGAAATTCCTGAAGGAGAATCTAGAAGCACTGGGGGTAAGTATGTAAACCACTAATAAAGAATTTTAAACCAGAAGAAACTGGGGGATATACTGGGGGAGAAGGATTATTCTGACTAATCAAGTGGTTGGGGTAGAGGCCCTAGGTCAACCATTCTGTGGGGTGGAAGAAAGACCTTTTGATGAAAAGCAAGGGGCCATGTTTATATGGGCATGGGAGGGGTGCATTAAGAGGAGACTATAAAAGTGCTAAGCTCTTGGGTGAGCCTCATTGTGACTGTATCTTATTAAAGAAAGTTGACCCATATGGACTGGCCTCTGGGGGCCGGGGGGAACAAACCACTCTCCAGGATCTGACTCTTCTTAGCAGATCTTTAAAAAGATTCAAGGGTGTCAATCCTATGGATGACCATGATGTTTGGACCAAGTGATTCTCTCCTGAAAAATGCTCACCATTATCTTTAAAACAGATTGTGTTTGTTTTGTTAATTTCAATGGTTGGTAATTTGGTTTGTTTTGTGTCTTATCCAGGTGGCTCAGATTATGATTGGTGTGAAATGCTTCTTTTATGGGATAATTGGATTTCTTCCTCCTAATTCTGAAATGCACAGAATCATTTTCTTCTCAATTTACACAGGCTTCTCCTTCTGGGGGGCATTGTCTGTGAGTATCTCACATCCCAAGTTATAATTAATCCATCATTTATTCATTTATTCATTGACTCAACACACAACTTGTATGGCATCTTGCCAATTCTAGGACACTTGCAACAGTACTTAGTGAAGACTGAATTTCCAACCTGATCTTTAATAGACTTCCCAATGAAACAGTGCCCTGAAATTCTATTCATTGCTCTATAGTGTGAAGCTATTCAGTATAATCTTGATGTTTTGCTTGAGGAGAAAATCCTGTGTTTGACACATGGAAAAAGTGTCTCTGAAATGTAATAATATTTGAATCAGAGAAGATGCTGGAGTTAGGGATGTGGTACTCCTCTTAAGTCATCATGCTTCTTGGCCAAATACATTGATAAAAATGCCATTAATTTGAGCTCACGTTCTCCCTTTTCTGCACCCCAATTATAATTACTCTACTTATTTTATTTCCTCCAAATTGAATAAGTGATTTTCCCTCTAGTTTTTAATGTCTACTTCTCTTATTTAGCTAAAGGAATTCTACTGGTCGTAAGAATTAAAGTGTACCTATGTTACTTTAATTGTGTTGTGTCACTTTAACTGGGTCTGCTAGCCTCCAACTTCTGAAGGGATGGCCTGGGAGGTGGGGGGCACTAGATAAGAAGAGAGATATGAATCTGACAATGGGGTGGGAGGGGGAGTTGGAAGAAGCTGCTACCGTCCAGACAGTTTTCTTATTTTATAAACAGTTTATCGTTTCTGGAATACTGACTGTTGTGTCTGCCAAGAAGCAAACAAAATCACTGGTAAGCTAACAAGTTTTCCATTTGTCATTCAGGGAGAAATTGATAACTTATATAACATTCTGACTTTCCCATGTGAATCCCAGTCACACAAGGGAGTCATCGTTTTGTAGACATTTCATCATGTAACTGTCCATTTGGCCCAATGAATCATGTGATCCTCTTACTGCTAGATACAGACAAGTGGGATCTTCTGGGATTTTAGAAATTCCGATCCCCATATCTTGTCACCATAAGAAGAAATAGTAAAGTTTTATCTAGTCATTAAAGCCTTTTTTAATGGTCTGCAGTAGGGCGATGTTAAAAAAGAAAAAAGCCTGGCTTAGGCTTGAGCAAGGCAGACTTTTATATTTGGTGGAGGGAGGAGCTAATACAAGGTCAGAAACTAGAGATGTTAAAATGTCCCTGATGTTTTTATCCTATCCATGGTATGTGTTGAAGGAAGATTAATCCTCTCCTATTTTTCTTCCCCCGATTGTGATTTGCCATTGAACTGATTGAACTGATGATACAGGGATGATGAATGCTTATAGATCCCAGGGTTAAGTTAAGTCAGATTTCTCCTTATAGGGTCTGGAAACCCCTGGTCTTTAAATTATAAACTAGTAATTTCCCTTTTTTCTTTTTCAGCTGAGAGGGAATCTAGGTGCTAACACTCTTAGCACCTTGGTCTCCTTTGTTGGGATCTGTATTCTGTCACGCAATTTAACAAAAAATGGCCACTATGATTGCAAGAAGGAAACTCTCTGTTTGGGAATCAAACCAGTTGCAACTGTAAGTACCATCCTCCTGAATTCTGGGAAGACTGAATGCTTATCTGAGAATGTTGAAGATGAGATATGATCATTGGTATATTCAGGAACATGACAAAATTCTTGCTTGCAGTTTCCTTCCAAATGCCTCTCTCCTGGTGTCACATGTAGAAAGAGGAAAAAAAAACTATTTCTTTACAACAACAAAGAGCCCCAAATTCTGTGAGCTAAATTTTGAGAAAAAAATGGTGAAGAAATAAAATGATATTAAAATCTGAGTCAAAATTTGCAAAGATTAATAATAATAGGAATAATAATCGACACATACATGTGCTAGGCCTTAACACAAACTTGTCCTAATATTCTGCAAAGAAGTTTTAGAGAGAAAAGTAAAGCAGCTTTCCTTTGGTCACATAGAACAGCTCAATAAGGGGGCGCCTGGATGGCTCAGTTGGTTAAGCATCTGCCTTCGGCTCAAATCAAGATCCCAGGGTCCTGAGATCGAGCCCTGCATCTGGCTACCTGCTCAGTGGGGAAACTGCTTCTGTCTGCTGCTCCCCCTGCTGTGCTGTTCCTGTGTCAAGCAAATAAACTCCTTAAAAAAAATCTGAGTCAAAGATTAGAGTAATTTTTATTTTATCCATTATTATTTTTTAATTATTTCCTATCTTAATGTTCATTACTGTTAGGAATTTAAAAATAAATACTACAATGAATACTGTTTTTCTGAAAATAAATAAATTAATTTAAAAGAAATAAAAATAAAAATAAATACTACCTAAAGCTACATGGGAATGCAAGTTGGTGAAGCCACTTTGGAGAACAGTATGAAGATTCCTCAAGAAATTAAAAATAGAGCTTCCCTATGACCCTGCCATTGCACTACTGGGTATTTACCTCAAAGATACAGATGTAGTGAAAAGAAGGGCCATCTGTACCCCAATGTTTATAGCAGCAATGGCCACGGTCGCCAAACTGTGGAAAGAACCAAGATCCCCTTCAACGGATGAATGGATAAGGAAGATGTGGTCCATCTACACTATGGAGTATTATGCCTCCATCAAAAAGGATGAATACCCAACTTTTGTAGCAACATGGACAGGACTGGAAGAGATTATGCTGAGTGAACTAAGTCAAGCAGAGAGAGTCAATTATCATATGGTTTCACTTATTTGTGGAGCATAACAAATAGCATGGAGGACAAGGGGAGATGGAGAGGAGAAGGGAGTTGGAAGGGGAAACTGGAAGGGGAGGTGAACCATGAGAGACTATGGACTCTGAAAAACAATCTGGGGGTTTTGAAGGGGCGGGGTGGGTGGGAGGTTGGGGGAACCAGGTGGTGGGTATTAAAGAGGGCATGGATTGCATGGAGCACTGAGTATGGTGCAAGAACAAAGAATA